>NC_081416.1:102496144-102658644 GCF_949786415.1 Peromyscus eremicus
GAAAGAAACAGAGACCATGAATCATTTTTGTTCCAGATCAAGATACACAAGAGAGCCCATGATCCTCTTAAATCCCTAAGTTGACAAGTTTTAAAGAACTGTGTCCAGTTCCCCTCAAAGCATCCTAACCAGGCATTAACTTTCCCTCAGTAAATCTCAACCAAAAGTTTTATTTATTCCTCCTCTCCTCTGGTTTTTTTTTTGGGGGGGGGGGGTTGTTTTGTTTTGGTTTTTTTGAGACAGGGTTTCTCTGTGTAGCCCTGGCTATCCTGGAACTCCCTTTGTAGACCTGGCTGGCCTCAAACTCACAGAGATCTGCTTGCCTCAACCTCCTGAGTGTTGAGACTAAAGGCGTGCACCACCACTACCTGGCTACAACCAAAAGTTTTATATCCTTGATTGTGTTTATTCATAGTAATTTACTCCATTTCTGAACTTCTAAGAGCCATTCATTCATTTTAAAATTAACTCATTAAACATTTATTCATTTGTTACATACCAGACTAAATGCTGAGTGCTAGAAATAAAGAGGAAGACGAGGTACACTTAAGACAGTCACTCCTCTCAAGAAGCATCGCTGTAAGGATGCTGTAAGGATAGGGAATAGAGAAAGAGGCAGAGAAACAGACTGCAAAGGCTCCAGAAAGGCCCTATCTAAGCTGACTTTTATAAGTACAACTCAGCTACGTTAAGAAAGCCAAGAGAGTTCTGTAGCAGGAGATAGTTTAAATAAAAAACACAGAAGGATGAGAGAGCCCATGGGTCTCACAGCAGTATTCTAGAAGCAGGGAACTGTGGCCCACAGAGGAAGATACTTCCTCAAAGTCATATAGTAAACTGGAGGCAGAGCTAACATTCAGAGTTTGGTTTTTAGTCTCTCAATCCAATTAGCTTTTCCACCGATATCTCAATCACTAGGATCTGGTACTTCTCACATACAATATTATGTCCTTTAATTTAAAACAAATCAGGGGGGCTGAAGAGATGGCTCTGTGGTTAAGAGCACTGGCTACTCTTCCAGGGGACCCAGGTTCAATTCCCAGAGCCCACATGGCAGCTCACAACTGTCTGTGGCTCCAGGTTCAGGGGATCTGACACCCTCACACCCATGTACATAAAATAAATTTTTTTTAAAAAGCAGGTATTAGTATCACTATTTAAAAGATGTGAGGGGGAAGAAGGCTCAAAGAATAGCAGGAAATTGTCTAAGCCAGTCTGCTTTCTATAATGCATTGTATTACTATGAGGGGACATTCTGGTTTAGGGAACAAGAGAACATAGGATTAAACAGATACCAGGAAGTAGCTTTTACTTCATCATAGGAGGGCCCTCGAAAGGGCAATTCTTAAGACAGTGAACTAAACAAACAAACAAACAAACAAATTTTAAAAAAAGGTCAAACAAAAATTAGGAAAATTATTAGGAAGAAATAGAAGTTGCTAAACTCAAGAGCCAGAAGCCTCAGCTTTAGAAAGCAGCATGAACGTTCGTTCAGGCTTGATCAAACCAGTTGTGTCAACCCCTTTCTCAATGATTCCTCCAAGGGGGGAAAATCAACCTATACCTGACTGCAGGAGGCAATCCGCTCTATTTACAAAATCACAGCTTCATCTAACCTCAGTTGCACCTCTTTGCAGCTCGATGATCTGGGACAGGGTATTTAGAATCTTTGGGTCTTAAAAACCTAAAGTTCAGAAATGAAGATTACCATGGGTATCTTCACAGAGTTACTATAATAAAATTTAAAAATTCAAGAAAGTATCTTTTTTGCTTGTCATTTTTTACATGGTGCAGGCTCATAAAACATGGTTTCTCTTTCCTAATTTTTCTACATCCACGATGGCAAAGCTGTCTTCTCCTAGGTCAATAGCAAGCATCAACGAGAGCACTCTTTTCTACCAAGTATAATCAATACCTCAATCTTTCTCCATGTAGTATTCTAGACTACTCACTAAACAGCAGCTATTTGTCATATCTATAAACCACAAAGTGAGCTGTCCACATTCTCTCTTGTTATGTCCCTATCCTAAGGTAGTGTATGTACACCCAGAACTGGTGAAACATAGAAGGGGTGAAAGTTCAGATGATGAGCAGTACAGCCCATAGTTCTGGTACGACACAGAGCCAACCAGGCACACAGCCTAAACCTAAGATCCAGATCTTTGTAGTAGCATTCCACCTCAATGACTGACAAGTCACAGACCAAAGGAAGGTTCAAAAAAACTATAAAGTGCTTACGTAATTTCTCTAAGATCTCCTCATCAGACATTTTAGGCTTCTTCTTCTGCTTTTCAGTATTCCGGGTCAAAGCATCTGGTGGAGCGGTGTTATTCTCAGTAGGTGAAATGGGAGATGTAGCCACATCCCGAGTTGGAGTAACAGGAAGTGGTTCAATCACAGATCGTGTATATACCTGCATAATCAATGGGAAATTTTGGAAACAAAGCCTTTTGTTAGCATAGTGGAATCTTTTCTAAATGTTCTAGTTAGAACATCCCCAGGAACCTCCCCCTTCCCAGCTCAGTCTTTCTCTTATATGTCAAAATCTGTATTATTCTTCCTCTGAGCCCCAGCCCATTTGCCTTGGGTAAAATGACCTTCCTTGCTCTCACAGTACAAGAAGGGTTAGTGACGGCCTTAGCGCCAAAATCACTCCAAAAGGGCTAGACAACTCTCAGTAAAAATTTGGAGGAGATTCTATCATTAGATGTAAACCTCCCTCACCCATGATACTCTGTTTTTCTAAGATGAAATGAACTCTTTTGTGTAGCCCTTGAATACTTTCCAACATTATTTTCTATGGAGTTAATGAGCTGTTGAGCTCCTACTAAGAACTCTTATGCTTCAAGAGGCAATAGGGTATAGTAACTTAAAACAAACTTGGGAACGTGACAGCCTGGGCTTAAATCTCAGCTCTCATTACTACCCGAATGACTTCAGTCAGGTTATTTCACTTCTCTGTGCTTCAGTTTCCTTGTCTATAAAAGGGTGAGAATACCTACCTTATTCAGCAACAGATCAACATGTGTGAATGAACAGAGCCATGCACAGCAGATATTAAGCATTTAAACTTTAGCTTTTAAAGACAATGTTTTTTCTGTTCACTAGTTTAACAAATATTTGCTGAGAATCTATGGTAAGCCTAGCTCTGTACAAAACACTGCCCTACTCATTCTGAAGAAGGCAATGAGAAAGTAACTGCTACAAAAGCAAAAGAGAGAAATGCTATCCAGAAAGGAGCCACTACATACTACTAAGGTTAAGAAGAAGTACCCCCAGGTTATACTTCCTTTTCCAGGAGATGCTCTCAGTATTTATCAGATTTTTATCATTAAAGAAATCCTAATTATTTTTTGATCCTCTATAGAGTCTATCAAGATAGAGAACATAGAGTATTCCTCCTTGAGTCCTCTAACTGACTACTTACCTAGTAAAAAACAAGCATTCAGAAAGTGTTTCTACAGAATCAAGTAATAAATGGATCAGCTCTTTCAATTAGACTGACTTTCTGACTACTCTAGTAAAATAATTCCTCCATTTTTACTCTTGTACCTGTAGAACAATTATATCCCAGGTATATAAACCTTAAACCTTCTCTGCTTCTCTCTCTATGGTTCCTTGAGAAAGATATCCTATCTGTTCCCTCTATAACATTATCCTTAACTGGCTCCCAGTATAGGTCTATACACACAAAATGTGGTATCTGTGCCACTGTGGAATGTAATCTGGACTTGGTTTAATTATCTGCTTTCAAACCCTGGCTTTTGCTTACTAAGTGACTGTGGATAAATCAATTTACCTCACCATATCCCACCTGGTTCTTCTATAAATTAGCAATATACTTTTCAGAGAAGAATGTTAAGAAAAGCAAATTTATCAATCTATTCTTTCATTCAATATTTACTGCCTTCTTTATGATCCCTGTACCAAAAACTATATTAGGCACTAAAAAGATAGATAACATGATAGACAGACAGACAGACAGACAGATGTCCTCTACTTTAGAGGCATTATAGGTTTAGAGAGAAAACAGTTTTAAATAAATATGCCTGCAAACCACAAACAGGACATATCAATGGGAAAATACTGACAGCTCACTGATTTAGGCTACTTCCTTAAGGTAAATTTGTGACCTATAGACAAGGAAACCCAACAGATTCTATTTATAAGTTCTTAGGCTAAGAGGTAGGTCATCTGATTGAATTTCCTACACAGCATCTTCCATTAGTCATTCAATCAACACAGAGCTTAAGTCCTAGATGGTTCTTTCATTATGGAGTTCTCCTCATAATAAAAAGCTGAAACAAACATTAGTAGAGTGTTTCAGAGTATCATCTGATGGGAGATCACTGCTCAATGATACTAAATCAAATAAAAGGCAAAAGTACAGACTCTGCAAAGTGCAGGAGGAGAGACTGTGGCTATTCTAAAATGCAGGAACCTCAAAGGAAGTTAAATGAGAAATCACTACCAATATCCGGCATCAAAATGCACTCCTAACGTCCAGCATATTAATAGCACTAATGTATTTATAAACTCCCTTGGGTCTTTCAGCATCATCAAAGATGCTAGAGAGGCTGAACCCTGCATATTTAACACAAAAGAAAAAAATCTTTGTCAGATAATTTGCTGCTTTCTATGTAATTCTGGAAGTAAAATGTGTCAATTCTATATATCTTCCTGTCATATCTGTAAAGAATAAGATAAGTAAACCGAGGTTAGATTGTTATAAATATCAATTACCTAGGGAATTTTAGGAATAGCTGAAATAACAAATATACTACTTCTCTTTAATCATGTAGAAAATACCTTCAAAACAGGTGGTTCAGTTGGGCACAGTAGCACATGCCTGTAATCTTAGCACTTGGGTGAGTGAGGTAGGAGGAACACTATGAATCAAGGCCACCCTGTACTACATAGTGAGACCCTGTGTAGCATGAATCTTAAAAGTTCTTATTAATAAAATCAAACCTGAGGCCAGTTATTGGGGTGAACACTGGAAGGTCAGAGATACAGAACAAGCCACAGCTAACCTCACCTTGCCGGATCCTCAACTGGTGTTGTTTCCTCAGACTGGAGGCCTCTGGGTCCTCATCCAGAATGGGTCTCAGCTGAACTGTGCTGCTAGAAGCCTAAAAGCTTAACCAGCCAAATGCTTAACCAGCCAAATGCTTCCAGTTTCTGGTCCTCACGCCTTATATACCTTTCTGCTTTCTACCACCACTCCCTGGGATTAAAGGCTGCTTTCTGGGATTAAAGGCGTGAGTCACCATGCCTGGCTGTTTCCAATGCGGCCTTGAACTCACAGAGATCTAGAGGGATTTCTGTCTCTGGAATGCTAGGATTAAAGGCGTGTGCTAACATTTTCTAGCCTAAGTATCTTGTGGCTTTTCTATTCTCTGACCCCACATAAGTTTATTAAGGTACACAATATTTTGGGGAACACAATACCACCACATTTCCTCTCTTTTTGTATAAAATTAAAAAAGGCTTATAACTAATACAAGAAAAACTATCCAATAAGTATATACAATATATACAGCCAAAAATTACATTAATGATGTCTAGTCCATTAACATTTGACAGATTCAGATAAAAACTCCATTATATATATTAACAATGTCCAGTCCAGTAACATCTGATAAACTCAGACCAAATTTTTTTTTTTTTTTTTTTTTTTTTGGTTTTTCGAGACAGGGTTTCTCTCTGTAGCTTTGCGCCTTTCCTGGAACTCACTTGGTAGTCCAGGATGGCCTCGAACTCACAGAGATCCGTCTGGCTCTGCCTCCCGACAAAATTTTTTCATTACTTATCTTATTTAAAACAAGTAGCTCCTTTTTAAAAGTAGATTCCATAAACCCTGTCTCAAAACATGAGAGGAAAAGAAAGTCGTACAATGACTGTACCAGCTCCAAAGTCTACGGACCCCTATATTGGACTCCTGGCCTTAATACCACCATCTCCCCACTCTCTGTCACCCCTTATTTGAATGAATCATATATCCTTTCAGATTACAAGACTCACAGATTTTGTGTGTTCTGGGCGTGGAGCAATCACCGGAGGTGGAGTAGCATCATCATCATCATCTTCATCTTCTGACACTGGTGGCACTGCTGGGGTCTCAGACACAGTCTTCACATTCTATGCAGAAAAGACAAATTTATCTTGTCCAGTAGATATAGAACTTCAGATCCCAGGTCTGCTGGTTCTCTAGAAGGAACTCAGTTCTGACTCCCCATATGAAAGCCTCATTGGCCTCAAGACTCTCCACTTCCATGCAGTCAGCAGTCCTACAGCTTCCTTTTCTTTTAGCCATCACTATCCACCCCTTTGGGTGCTTCCTTTTCTCACCTAAAGCCTAACTGTGGAACAGCATGCCAGCTGACAGCTTCCCTGCCTGTCCCTATAATCAAATACTTGAAGAGAAGTTCAGTTTCTTCTTAGTCTATGAATTTTACTCTTTATAATGAGCAAAAAATAAATGTGGAGAAGAAAGTTTTCATTTTCTATGCTTTATCTTTGTAATTACCTGCTCTTCCTAATGCAGTAACTAGAAGTCTAAATAGCCACCCCCTCCAACTTTCTTCTTTCAAATTCCTGACCCTGTTATGTCATACAGTGTGAATGTGGGAGGCCCAGCCTCAATAAAGTACATCAGGATCTTTCATTCTAAAAAGGACAATGAGTTCCTTGCCAGGCTGGATGCTCTCTTTATCACTGAGCTTCTGTCCTGTCCCAGAATGAACTCCACTAGTACTACTAACTAGATTTGCTAATGATCTGTAGCAACTTGATTTTCCCATGCAAACTGAAATAGAGCTAGACAAAAATACAAGATTCAAGATAAGTGGATCTAAAACACAAGTTATTGTTTTGTTGTTATTGCTGGTTTTAATATTAGGACCAGAAAGGCAACAGGAATTGTCAGATATACTGACATAAATAATTTCAGACGTTTTCAGAGTCCCTAGAATACTGTGATGGATTCCGTTAAAATCAAAGGCATAAAATTTATGTGTAACTGGCCGGGCGTTGGTGGCGCACGCCTTTAATCCCAGCACTCGGGAGGCAGAGGCAGGTGGATCGCTATGAGTCTGAGGACAGCCTGGTCTACAAAGCGAGTTCCAGGAAAGGCGCAAAGCTACACAGAGAAACCCTGTCTTGAAAAACCATTAAAAAAAAAAAAAATTATGTGTAACTGCTCTTTAATCTTTGTTGATTACATTTTTAAATTTTAAGAATTCTTTTAGCCTTTGATTACTCCAACAATAATATATTTATGGCAGGTCTGATAAAATGTGAATTACAGAGAAATGGGTTTTGCTGTTTTTGTTGTTTGTTTGTTTTTTTTTTTTCCCTAGACAGGGTTTCTCTGTGTAGCTTTGGTGCCCATCCTGGATCTTGCTCTGTAGCCCAGGCTGACCTCGAACTAACAGAGATCCACCTGGCTCTGCCTCCTGAGTGCTGGGATTAAAGGCGTGCGCCACCACTGCCTGGCTCAGAGAAATGGTTTTACTGGCAAGTTTTTCTTTAGGATATTTAGGGGTGTGTGGGGGTGTGTGTGTGTAAAAGCATATGAGGTAGAAATTCTTCTCCTCTTGAGTATTATAAGAAACCTACTATTGGGATGCAGGAATTTAAAAATATTAAAAATATTTTCTTCACAGGAAGGAACTCATCATGCCTGGCACTGTAAACCTGGTCACAAGTCCCATGGTTCAGAAGGTCACAGACCATAGTAGTCTACTACCATTGTTTTGCTAAATGGACATATTGTCAAACTGCCTCCTAAATATTTATATGCATACTCATGGATTAGTATTACTCTTGACCATGACCAGAGACACTTCTCTCTGCAGTGGGTAACAGTTAAGGCAGAGACTCATAACTGGTCAGAGTGCTCAGTCCTAAATGGGACATCTACATCAACCTTCTACACTACCCAAGGCTCAAGGAACATGGCAGAAGAGAAGAGGTAGAAAGAATGTAACAGCCAGAGGATGGGAAGGAATGCTGGGAAATGCTGTCTTCTTAATACGACACGGCACCTGCATTCATGAGCTCACTGCAGCTCTAGTTACCAACACAAGATCTGCACAAGATAAAGCCAACAAGATCCATCAAACACCCCACCAAGCAGCACTAATGGCTCTTAGTGGGTTGAAAAAAAAAAAGGAAAAGATATAAAAATAGGAAGTGGACCTGTTGGGAGGTATCAGGGTGGCACTAGGAAGGAGGAACTGAGGGTGAGTATAGTCATGACATTGTATACAAAATGAAATTGTCAATAAATAAATAAAATATATTTAATAAAGTAACAAGTATTTTCACCAATTGTTGAGCTATGTTCCTCTTCACATCCGTGGTAGCAATCTTCTGACTAGGATTTTGTGTTCTCTCTCAGGTTCCCTAGCCACAGCAGTTTTTCTTAAGTTAAATGTCTGCTTTTTTTAGAAAATACCTAATTTTAACCTAGACACAAAGGTAAGAGGGAAGCTACCCTTGTTTACTTTTTTAAATGACCCAGGACTATCCCCTCAACCCCTCACCCCACACTTTTCCCCTAAAGCTCCTTTTTCTCTTCCTAGGGGTTCTCTCTTACTCCCTAACTAGGTCTGTGGAACCAAGGCTGGCTTGAGCTTTTGCTCTTCTTGCCTCATCTCTGTCCTGGGATTTCAGGCATGTGTCATGCACCTGGCTTCCAATTACTTGAAGCTGTGGCTGCTTCTGATCTCCTCCTAACAGGCTTTGCATCTTTTATGAATTTTTACAGTGGCTAAGTTATGACCTGCTTTTTGTTTTGGAATACTGTTCCTTTTCAAATATATCTTTGGGCTAACAAGAGGTGAGAACATGAATTCAGTTCTTTTTTCTTTTTTTAGTTAAATTCAGTTCATTCCCCCCCCAAGCTTATTTTAGAGAAATATTTCTAAGACATAGCTTAGACTAAAATGCACATCCAACTATACATATCTTTTATTTAAAGCAGTTACTTAATTCTAGCACAAACTCAAATTTCTCTTGCTTTATATACTGGACCTTTGATAAACCCTTAATAAAAAGACTTTTGTTACACTATCCCTCAGACAGGAAAGCACTGCCCATTTCTTATTACCTACGTTTAGCTGGCATTATGTTATAAATCCTTTTTGTATGTTCTGATTTATCACTAACTTGTGAGACTAAGAGCAAAGCCCTTCCTTACCAGCCCTTAACTTCTCAGCACTCAAAGAATCTATCACACAATACATATTCTCTTGTTTAAGATGGGGTCAGGCTATGTAGCCCACACTAGCTTGGAACTTATGACCCTCCTGCTTCAGCCTCCTGAATAAGATTACATATTTGCACCACCACACCTGGCTGGTATGAATTCTATAAATATGAATCAGTCACAAATATATTTTATGATAAATATATCATAACATCTTGATAAGAATGTTTCAAGCTGAAAGATCTACAAGACCATGTTTGTTAAAGGAGCAAACCTTTAGGACCTAGCGTGTACACTTCCCTCAACTATCAGAAAGAACACATCACAAATCAAACATGACCACAAAGCACAGTATTCTTGCAATCCTTTCCTTTGGCCCATATCTCCTCCTTAGTTTGCCATTAAGATTTTTCTCAAGGTCTAGCATGGTTCACATTCATTTTTGTGTTGCCTGTGCTTTGGCACAAAGAAAATGCTGAGGAAATACTTATGAAATGAGTAAATGCATGAGTGTTCAGGAGAATGGAATTTTTTTTACTGACTTATACTACTATACTAACTCAACAGTAGGAAGGAATTAATAATCTTTCTGTGCCACATTTTCTTAAACTATAACATGGAGAGTAATTCTGCTTGATTATTTCATAAATGAAATGAAACAATGTGTACAAAACCAATATAGAAATCAATATGCTACCATGATAAAATCATATCCTCAACTAATGTGCAACTAATAAGGAAATATAGAACAGCGTGTTACAGAGGAAATGCTCTCAATTACAGGGAAATGCCCTTGACAGTCTGAGTGGTTCTAATTGTAGATACTAAACCAAGCAGGTGTGATCCTCTCAGCCATATGGCATGAGCCCCAGGGCTCTTCTCCCACACTAATAACATGGCTGCTGCTTTACTGTAGTCACCTTTATAAGACCTTCTTATGTCTTTCTCTGTTCCCTGACACAGAAGAAAAAAAGAAAAAAAGGCCTGGAGTGGTGAGATTCAAGGGTTCTAGTTTTCCTTTCTTTTATCTTCTATCTTTCTTCCTTCCTTCCTTCCTTCCTTCCTTCCTTCCTTTCTTTCTTTCCTTTCTTTCTTTCTTTTAAGACAGGGTTTCTCTGTGTAGCCTTGGCTGTCCTGAAACTCACTCTGAATCCAGGCTGTCCTAGAACTCACAGTGATCTGCCCACCTCTGCCTCCCAAGTGCTGGGATTAAAGTGCACCACTACCTTGGATTCTAGTTCTTATATAGTTTTGTATGTTTGTTTGTTTTTTGACACAGGGTCTCATGTCACCTAGGCCAGTCTAATTACCATGTAGCCAAGGATAACCCTGAACTTCTGGTCCTCCTGCCTCTACCTCCCAAGTGCTGGGATTATAGGCTTATACCACAACTTGTTTCTAATATGGTTCTTATTAAAGAGTCTTCAGGAAGGTTTGTTTTTCTGCCCAGGAAATGAGGACAACAGTATCTCCTTCCCATGGTAATTGTGAGGATTAATTATGCTAAAGAGGAGGATTTTAACACAGTGTCTGGCACAGAGTAGCCACTCAATAATAGATAACAGCCACTCTTCTTACAAAAGCATAAAGACATTTGACCCACGGGTTACAGCTCCACTTTGTTTGGGCCCTTTCTTCAAGAATTTACTGATCAATAATTCATTTGCAAATACTTTTCCTGTCTTTTAATCACATCTCTTCCATTTGATGCAAAGCAGCATGGACGAGAGGAAAGCAGGGCAGAGTAGGAATCAAATGTGTATCACAACGAACCTTTCTCTGTTTCAGTTTTATCAACTGTAAAGCAAGGATTATAATCTGCTTCATTACACTGCTGTGAAAAATAAAAGAGACAGTGAATAAGAAAGGACCCAACACACTGCCAAGCACCAAGCTGGCAAACTCTTCTGTTTATAATTGCCAACAGTAGAAATGACTCTGACTGCTGGCAGCAAGGTTTGACAGTGGCTCAGCACTGGGTTATATATTATTATTCTCCTCTTTAAAATTCTTTAAGCTTTTCATTTACCTTTTACACAAAGCCAAACTCCTACATGACTTGGCCTATTTTACCATGCCTCCTCACCGCCAACCTCTCTTCCGGCACATTTTTACATTCCAGACATATCAAACTACTAGCAGTTCCCAGAATACACATACCTTGTGAACTTCTTTCTCTGTGTATGTAATTTTCTGTCTGAAATATCTTCATCTCTCTAATCCTCACTCTAAATAACTCATTCAGCATAGACTTTAGCATTGAGATGCTTTCACCGACACATCCGATCTTTCATTCAATAAATGTTTAGCAAATGTCAGAATTTGCTGAGTACCAAAGACAAAGCAATTAAAAAGACAGACATAGCTTCTGACCTCGTGAGGTTTATAGCATATTGAACTGTAACTGCATGTGCCTTCATATCCTCTATAAGACTAGGAGGTGTAAGTCTAGGACAATGTCTGACTGCTCCACACGCGACCTGGCAGAGAATAGAGGCTTCTGTAAATGTTTAATAAATCGATATGGCATGAACACCTTTGTTTTATTTTCTGCAGTTCTGGGGATTGAATCTACAGCCTCTCACATGATAAGCAAGTACTCTACCATTCATCTATATCCCCAGCCATCTTTTAAGTTTTTTCTTTGAAATAGTGTTTCTGTAAGTAGCTCAGACAGGCCTTGAACTCATTCTACAGCCCAAGCTGGACTTAAACTTTCAATTCTTCTGCCTCAGTCTGTCAAGTAGCTGGGATTAAAAGGCTTGGCCACCAACCCTGGCTATAAACAGTTTTCTATAAGAGATAACACCCCGTATAAAGAATAGTATTCTCTTATATGTCTCACAGCTTATTATTTATATGACCAAATATTACTAGTCTTTATATGACAAAGATATCAGCATTTCATTTTTTAATTCATAACTGCCATGAAAAATTCAACTTTTAAAACGAGGGACACAGAGGTACTTTTTAAGGTCATCTAGGTATACTTCCCAGCCAATTCCTCAGTGATTCCTTTCACAATCCTTTAAGTTATAGAACACCACTACAACCTCAGAGAGGAGAATGATGCACTTAAATAAACAGAATCTGTTCCCTCCAGGTAGTAGGCCTTACTGATGAAAGAGAAGAGATCCTTTTCAAAACACATCCAGTTAAGGAAAAAAATATATCATTCTCATTTTACTGTTGAAAAATCTGAACCACAGAAAGGCAAACTGGGTTTCCCAATGTTCAATCCTGCAAATGAAACAGCCTAAAAGCTACATCTTCTGGTTTCAAGGTTAGGATTTCTATAACACTGTAAAGCTGGAAGAGCTATACTGTCAAATAGGGACAACACTGTTCATCATTCCAGTTCCTTTACTGTAGAAAGAGAATCTAAATCATGGCAGTGACTAAGATGAGTGTCTCCAAGGCCAGGCTCTGTCTCTACCACACTATCTTGAACCTCACTTTCATACCCACTTATGGCAGAATGGAGGAAACACAAACTTACCAAAGTGTTAGAAGAATTATAATCTTCAGCTGACTTATCTGTACAAAGAAGAGAGACAAGAGACTTAGTAAACAAGTATAGTTAATCCTTTTCTGAGTGCTAAGGAAACGATCTGGCCAAGCACTTGCCAGGTCCAGAGAATGCTAATAGTGTAACTTGTCCTGTGAGCAGAAGCCATGGCAAGCACATATACCTAACAGGTCTCTTTCAACCTTCACTATGGCTCTGGGTATTATTATTATATTCACTTTAACAGAGTTTATAATTGAGAGAAGTTAAGTAATTTGCCCAGTGTACACACAGGTTAAACAGATGATTTAAACCTGAATTCTGATCTAATTCTAAATATCATGCTCTACTAGTATCCACATCATGAGTTTTCAATGGCCAAGAAACTGTCCTACAGTCTGAGATAAAGGCAAGGAATCCATGCTATGTTCCTGAGTCATTCACATAAAATCATGACCAATCTACAGCTTCAGCTTTCAGAAAGGATCTTTCAGAGGCTAGGAACTAGCTCAGTCAGTAAGGTGTTTGCTGTGCAAATACAAGGATGTAAACAAACAAAACTGAGTGTGAAGATACATGATTATAATCCTAGTACTGGAGAAACAGAGACTGATAGGTCCCTGGCCAATCTACTAGATGAATTCCAGGTCAGTGAGAGACCTTGTCTCAAAAACACAGAGAGAGTGCCTGAAGAATGATACCCAAGGTTGTCCTGTGCACAAGTACATTTGTGTAATATAGGATCAGCATTCATTCAAGACATTTCACAGTCTGATGGACTTTGAGTGGTATATAAAACAACTGTCATCTTATAACCAATAATATCTCAGACTTGATGAAATAGAGACCCATAAGAAATTTTAACAAAAAGAAAAGAAGAAATATAAAGACCAGGGTTGTCTTTGATTTGTTTCTTTAAATCCTAAGAATTTACTTGCCAGTTCATCACCAATGGGATCAGGAAAACATTCTAACAAATCTGACATATTTGTCATCAAGAACCCAGACCAAAGAACATCCAAGATCCCAATTCTATCACATAAAAATAGCCCAGTAAGGCTCTTTGTCTCTACAGCAAATAAAGAATCCATAAAGTAGAAAGTAAAGCAATCTATGACAATATTTTCTTAAAGCAAACCTTGTTCGCTGGAGAGACTGCTCAGCAGTTAAAAGTATTTCTACTCCTGCTGATGACCTAGGTTTAGTTCCCAGTACCCCAAGGTGGTTCACAATCAGCTTTAACTCCAGTTCCAGGGGATCTGGATTTCTAGCCTCTCCAGGCACCACACATGAATATGGTGTACAAACATACAGCAAAACTCACACACATAAAATAAAATTTTATCTATAAACATAACAAAAACAGTAACAAAAAACCTAAATGGCTAAACTCTAAAGAAATCAATCCAAGGCATAATTTAAACAATTTGCTTTGCTGTTCCAGAAAACAAAATGGTATCAGCCGAGCAGAACAAAACTATACCTTACTGTACTTCCTCCAACCTTAAACACTCCTAGCTCTTTTGAGATCTAGGAATATGGTTATAAACTGCCTCTGATACCATGTAAAAACAAGTAACTTGGGTTGGCCTGATGGTTCAGCAGGTAAAGACACTTGTCACTCAAACCTGATGACCTGAGTTCAATTCATAGAACCCACGTGGTAGAAGAGAATGAACTATAAGTTAGCCTCTGATCACACTCGTGCTAAGGCATGCAAACCTGTACGCATGCACATATATGAATGAATAATATTTTAAATAAACATTTCTCCTTTTAAAAAATCTGTACAGGCTCCAAAGCTACACAAAGAAACCCTGTCTTGAAAAAACAAACCAACAAACAGAAAGACTCTGTATAATTTCTATAGATCAAAATTGAATTTTTAAAGCACAGAATGAAAAGAATAGAAAGTATTTCCAAACCCTTTACTTTACAAATGAAGGAACTATAGTTCAAAAACCCAAAGATACTGGTTCAAGGTCATATAAATTTGTGTCAAAGTAGAGCTAAACTTTGGGTGGGATATCAATTTAGTCTACTTTCTCTCTAACATTAACTGGTTATAGAAAATCAAATGTCACAGAAAACTTAACCAAAATAATAAAAGGGACTAGAGAGTTGTGTGGATTATTGAGAGCAGAGTGTTTAGAGGCCTAATTTAAAAACACATTTCCAAAGCACTCAAGAGGTAGAGGCAGGGAAATCTCTCTGAGGTTGAGGACAGCAATGACTATATAATGAGACCCTGTCTCAAAAAAAAGTTAACTAAAATAAAAATAAGAAACATATCACTTGCATCATAATGAGCAAGTTGTAATTTCTTTAAAGCTAATTAACTTGAGTCTATAAAATGGGGTTAATAAGTCTTTGCCCTGACAATCCCTATATGCCACATAAGAATCATAGGAGATAAGTTACAGGAGAGCATACACAAATTGATATGGTATCAGCTTAATTAACAATATGGGAGAAGAGGAAACAGAAAAAAGGAATAGATCATATTAAAAATAAACTGTGTCAAATATAAAATTTTGCCTAGAGTTAACCCTTGTCTTTAACAACCAGAAAATTTAAAATCCTACATTAGTGCACATACACGTGTCTATGTTAATGCACAAAAGTAAAAGTATGTACATTTATCTGTGGAATACAGTAACTATAATTTAAATATGCATGCATAGATGACTGTATATGAAATTACCTGAATGTGTATAGCTATACACATATTCACTTGTAAATATTTAAAGGGACTATAATTTCAACCATATACAAGTCCACAGCGGCAATGATCCATATGCATACATGCAGCTTCCTTATGTTTATATACAAGGACATAAAAAACAGCTTCCAACATGATATCTCTGTAATAAACTCCTGAAACATAAGTTCTAATTTCCTGACTACTCAGCAACCTCTCACTCCAGTTCTTCCTCGGAATGATCTAATCCTTCAATGGAAGAAGAGACAGACAGACCCAGTGGGGACATATGAGAGAAGGAAATGCTGCTGGGAAGACGCATGGCTTCTCCTGAGTACCACTGTGGCAGCATGAGTGAAGCTGCAGTCCATCATCCAACCATCTGTACCCTTTGATATGAGCCAGACACTAGCTGGGGAAATCGTCCTTCAAAGTCAGCTAGTTCATCCTGACTCTTACCTTCTCCAACAATTCTGCTTTTGAAGGAGGCTGCAGAAACAAAGAGCACCAGACTAAGAAGTAAGAGACTAGGCCTGGCACTAATTTAGGCACACTACGAAGATCTTCTCTGTGTTTCATATCTGCAAACAGTGAGGAATTGGTATATATATATATATATGTGTGTGTGTGTGTGTGTGTGTGTGTGTGTGTGTGTGTGTGTGTATATATATATATATATATATGCTTCTAAGTCTAATGTTCTATTTTTCCCCTTGTTTTTGTTGTGTTGTGTTTTTATGGTTTATTTGATTTTTGAGACAAAGTTGCCACATAGACAAGGTTGGCCTTGAACTTGCTAAGTTGCAAAGAATGACATTTAACTCCTAATCCTCCTATATCACATCTACCTGGGATTACAAAAATGCATCACAATGCCCAGCTTTGCTTTCAACGCTCTTAAGATGCTATAAAGAAGACAAGAAGTTTTGAGGACTGGAGAGATGGCTCAGTGGTTAAGGGCACTTGACTGTTCTTCCAGAGGTCCTGAGTTCAATTCCCAGCAACCACATGGTGGCTCACAAGCATCCATAATAGGATCTGACTGCCTCGTCTTGTGTGCATGAAGACAGATCACACAAATACATGAATAAATAAATAAATCTTTAAAAGAGAAGAAGAAGATAAGTTTCCAGAAATACAAGCTTTTTATAAGTTAGCCTAGAAAAAGAAAAATATCTCTGCTATGGAAGGGCATACTCCAAATAAAATTACTAGAGGCAACTAGTAATTCAAAAGACATGGGGCTAGGAGTAAGAAAACCTGGGTTCTAATCCCAATTCCACCACTAAAAACATCTAAAAAACATAATCCCCTACACAGAAAGTACATATAAAGAACATTTATAATTACTACTGACCTGATTTCCACTCAAATGATAAAATTTAGTCCTTTATGCAGGATATGACGGCTCATATCTGTAATCCCAACACTCTGAAGGCTGATGCTAAAGGATTACCATGAGTTCTAAGCCCAAACCAGCCTGAGCTAGCTCAAAAGTTTCTTAAAGGAGAAACTGGGCTTACAACTTAAAAGCTACTCATTAATGTTATTAAGTAATGATATCAGAAATAATGACAATGACAACTAAATGCCTATGCTTTATAACTATAAAGAAGTCTATGTTCCTTTTATATAATTCCCTGCTTTTTTAAAACTAACATATACAGGGTCTAGTGAGATAACTTTGTGGGTAAAGATACTTGCCACCAAGTCTGACGACCTGTGTTCAAATTCAAGAACTCACACAGTGTAAAGAGAGAGCTGACTCCTGAAAGTTGTCTTTTGATCTCCATATGCTCACCATGGCATACATGCCCCCACCCCACACAAAACACATACTATAAAAATAACATATGTAACTTCAGAAAAAAAAACAAAGAAGTTGTGTTGGTTTGATTAGGTATAGCCCCTATAGACTAATGTGTTTGAATGCTTGGCCATAGGGAGCGGCACTATTAGGAGGTGTTGTGGCCTTGTTGTAGGTGTGGTCTTGTTGGAAGGAAGTGTGCTTCCACTGTGGGAGCCAGCTCTGAGGTCTCCTATGCTCAAGCTATGCCCAATGTGACACAGTCTCCTTCTGCTACCTGTGGATCAAGATGTAGAACTCTCAGCTCCTACCCAGCATCATGTCTGCCTGCACGCCACTAAGTCACACCATCATGATAATGGACTAAACCTTTAAAATTGTAAGCAAGCCCAAATTAAATGTTTTTCCTTTATAAGAGTTATTGTGGTCACGGTGTCTCTTCACAGCAATAAAACAACTAAGATAGAAGTCTTCATCTCAGTTGTCATTTCCAAACATATCATACTGTTGGCACTTTCTTTTTTATTGCTAACTAACATGCATATGGGAGCTTCTCTTGCTGTGATCACCATGGACACAATCTTCATACCTGTAAAACTCATGTACTTCTGACTATTGGAGGTCTTCTTAGAGTTATAAAATTCCAACACATCCAGAACAGCCTGTGGGTTTTTCTTCTGCTCTGACTTGGTGATATTTGATGTTTGAAGCAAGCGGGCCCACTGTTCTGGCATCCCCTAAGAAAAAAACATTAAAAGTTTTCAGGAAGACGTGGATACTGGGACCCTGAAAGAATATCATATCAAACCTCGATGTCTGCTAGCAGATAAAAATAAGCCTATTAATTATCCCTTTCCCTAGTCCCTCAAGATTTACACAAGCTCCTTTTATGTATCTTCCTTAAGAGGTCTACTCCATTTCCAGGCTTTACCTCCTTCAGAGCAGGGACCAAGTCTGATTTACTCCTGCATTTAGTGCCCCACCTAGAGCTTGCTGTCATGGGGCCTCTTAAGAGAGATCTGTTTGGGTTGGTTGATGTAGCTCAGTGGTAAAGCCTTTGCACAGCATGTGCAGGGCCTTGTTTTCAATCCCAAATACTGCAAACAAACACACAAACCAAGGAAATTAAAAGAGAAATTTGAGATTAGGAAAGTGTTCTTGAAAAGTCTCTAGCAGAGAAAGAAGCTTTAGGAAGACAAGAAAGGACTGAACCACTAACATACAGCCCAAACTCTCAGACTGACACAAGGACTTACCGTAAACTCCCCTGTGACAGCATCAAAACCAACATGAATGGTATGCTCAAAATCTGAAGGAAGAGAAATCTCTGGCCGCTCCTTCTCCTTCTTTTTATTTGCTACAAAATAAAATTTAAAAAAGAGGGATATTATTCCGTTTCTAGGCTTATTTTAGCTTTTCAGTGCCTGTGAAGTTCTATATAGTATGCATATATATTTAAAGAGCCCAAAAGGCTATAATGTGAGGAGATGGTAAAAGATCTAGAATCCATGTCATTTTTGCCTCTTCCTCACCAAAATATATAGTTCTGGATCTTTGCTTTCTCATCGAAATGATGAGATGGACAAGATGATCTTAAGGGCCCATCTAGCCTCTACATTTCACAATAGTCTATGTAACAAGGAAGATAAGTACTCTCAAAGTACTGTAACTAGACTGTTTGAATAGGTATTTCACATATATTATCTCGCATAATTACAAGCCTGAGAGTCAACTTTCATTTGTAGACTAGGAGATTGTGGCACAGATCTGCCTAGTCTAGTCATTATGCAAGTGAAATAAAAGCCAAGGTCCTTACATTCTTCTACTCTACTACTGCTGAAGAACTGCAAATTGATTTAAGAAAATGTACTCGGATACAATGAGAAATAACATCAAGAACTTACCATGTATATACACTATACATAGTTTTCCTTTATTGTTACAATTTTATAAGCTAAATACTACTACTACCTGCTTATAGATCAGAACACAGAGTAATTTACCAATATAACTAACAAGGGGTGGGATTTGAACCAAGGTCTGTCCTAAAGATTGTTTTCTTCAGTAATTTCATAAGAACTTCTTGTCTCCATGCCAGTTGCTAAGGGTTAGACTATTTATATACTTGGCAATTTCCCTTCCAGAGCAGCTGCTTTGAGAAGGAGAAGGCTAAGGGTTATACCACGGCCCCGAATGAACAGTCACTTATGACATAATTGCATTTGTCTACTCAAAGCTAGAATGTATAGGACATGTGGCAGGGCTTTGGAAGTGCTTTATGTCAAATGGCTTTCTGTTTCTAAATTCCTTCTAAGATAATCCCTTAAAAGGTTTTAGAGAAATACAATTATATTGCTTTATTTAGATTTGAACATGTAATATTTATTTATACATATTATGATTTATAAATTATTTCCACTGTATATTAATAAAGTATATAATATAACATCACAGACATGGCTGTTAAGTCCAGAAGGAATTATGGTAGTAAGGATCCAGAGGAAGGGTAGCTCACAGAACAAGTAGTTTATAGAAAAGAGTGCCAGAGAAATGAAACCATGTAACTCATAAGGAGGGCAGGGTTAATTCTGAAATAGCTCTACCTCTGCCAGCCACTCTTTTCTCTAACTACAGCCTCTGAATACACCTCACAAGCTCCCACCCCCTACTTATTGCTCACTTTTTCTTCTACAGTAAGTAGAGAGGTGGAGTTTGTGACCTTAGGCTGTTGGACCCCCAGGAGCATAGATTTTCTTTATCTGCTGTTTAGTTCCTCAATCCCAAAATCATAGTACATGTCTAGTAAGAGATTATCACAGTTGGTTGGCTTTCTGGTAGGTGTAAAGCAGGAAAAATCCTGAGCACACTGTTGACTCCCCTAGGCCTCTGCTTATTCTGTTTGTTTCTGGAATGTCCTGCCCTGTCTCTACTTAGCTAGTAGCTACATAATACAGCTATAAAATATTGGATTCCTCTCCTCTGGAATTAAAAACAAAATGAGGGTGGTTCCCATCAACACAGTAATGAAGGCATCAGACAGTACAATTTAGTAATAAAAAAGATGAAAAGAATAAGAAAAAAAAAGAAAGAAAGAAACCCAGGAGAATTTAATTTTCTTACTATTATGTGAATCAATTAAAATATATGGTTTTATAAGGTAAAGAACCTTAAAAACATGAGTTATCATTACTACTAGCAACTACTGAAGTAAGATTTCTCAATAAGATGATCAAGATAGAGAATTTAAATATGACTAAAGACAGAAAGAACACCGACCTACCTTGATTTCATGTAAGTAGAGATCTTAGGTTTGAGGAAATAACATAGAAAAAGACCTTGTAACCTCACCCATCCTCCTATCTCTGGTTTAGTCCACCTGGGCTTAGGAAAGCAGCTGATCACAAAATTCCATGTTTTACCACAGACATTAAAGTTTTAGCAAGGGCCATTAGATCTATTTTTAAATTATTTTTAAACAGCACCTCTCATTGGTTCAACTGAACTAATCTGAGCAAAAGGCAGTAAAACATTCTAAACTTAAGAAAGACAAACACTGATGTAGTTAACTTTACTAACCTCTTCCCAAGCTCAGAGAATTTCACTTTGTTCATAAAAACGTAGCCAGAAAGAGATTTCAAACTAAATGCCATAAGACTTCTTGGAATAAACCAAAGGCTCCAAATCCTAACCACAGGAACCAGGCTTTCCCACATGGAATCCTGCAACTCAGCACTACCTATTACAAGCCTTCAATTATAGCTTCTCCTTCCAATCATTTATGCATCCATCAAGTGCAAACTGAGGCCATCCTGGAGGTCAGCATTAGGTAATGCCCACAGACACCACCCACTGCCAGCTCTAATCTAAACCACTACTGTAATGTAAAGAACATTTCATTCTCGTTTCCCTGAGAGACACAACACTGCATCTCTAGAAATTCTGCCTCCAACATATGGGTAGGAGCAGATACACATTTCTTAGAAGCACCATGTATGAGGTCAATACGCAATCAGTGTTGAGACAACTAACAGTAGTATGATGCAATAGACACTTAGGAAGACTTTAGTTCTATACATATTCCTCTCACTTTCCACCAATGAAAGCTTGGTCACTGTTTACTATTCTTTAGGGTTCAGCTTCCTTATTGGAAATAAGTTGTGGGCATTGGATATGGGCATCAACCAAAAGAATGAATTAGATTTCATTAAAATAAGCTAACCTCTTATCTGTATGGTTTTATAGTTTAGAAAATACTTTTACAGTCATAACATAGAGTAGTATACAAGTGCTTACTACTGACATAAGATGAGCATGAATTATGTTACTCCCATTTTGCAGATGACTCTATAATTAAGATATTTAAAATAATAAATGATAGAGTTATGTGGGAGCAGACCTCAATACAGGTTATTGGGAGTTCATTTCTAGAATAGTTCTCTATGCAGCTTGTATCAATTTTCAAATGCTATATGAAGGCAGAGCATGGCAAAGACTGCTAGCACTGTCATAGATCCTGCAGTTGAGTAACAGATTGCTAACTGAACTAACATTCCAAACTAAACAGAAGAAACTTGGCCATTTTTTCATCTTAATGTATATATTAATAACAGTTAACAAGGGTCTTAAAGCAGGAGTTAAACCAATGTGCTAAGGGAATCTACAGAAAACACATAGCTAGAAAATAAAATGCAGGCTATTCAGTCATCTTTCAAGAACTTCTTGTAACTGCTTTCAACCGACAAAGATGCAGACTTGATCTTGAGGATAAGATTTATTTTCAGACCAAATTTGGCCTAAGGGTACTCAGTCAGATTTCCAGAAGAACCTCCAGGTCTACAGCTCTATAAAATAGAAATAGTTCACAATGGCCTGGTTTCTTTCTACCTACATAGACAAGCCTGATCCAATGGCATTGTGCAATATCTCATCTATATAAATATAGAGTTGCAGAGCTAAAAGAAACTGGCTCTGGCTCTCTCATTTTTTACATGGAAGCACTGACATCTACAGAGAAGTCACTGACATAAATCTGACAGGCAACTTGTGGAAGAAGCAAGACTACAACCCAGGTATCTAGATTCTTGGCACATAAAACTACTCCTTCAGTTGCGATGATGTATGAAGGTGCTGCTTCTATCCTGTTGTTCTAGATGGGAATCTTCTTTAAAAACAAACAAAAGGGGTTGGGGTGGCAGTTCAGTGGGTAAGAGTGCTGGCTATGTAAGAATGCGGATCTGAGTTAAAATCCCTAGAACCCATGTCAAAAGCAAGGTATGCCCGTGTGCATCTGTAATCCCATCATTGTTAGGGGGACAGAAACAGATGATTGCTGGGGCTTGCTAACTGCCTGCCTAGCTCCAAGTTCAGCAACAGAACCTTTCTTACAGGGAATAAGGTGGAATGTGATTGATTAGGATGCCCTCCTCTGATGAGACAGGAGCATGAGCATACTATCCACACATGCTATACAGCACACACACTACATGTATGCCACACACATGCACCAGCTCTATTGATACATAAGCAATCTGAGAAAAAGAAAATTCCAAACAGAGGTATTTCAAAAGTCCTTAGGTTTTATGATTTCATAAACATTTTAAAAAGTTAAAAAGAAAAGAAACAGATACATACAAATGTCTACAATTTGTCTGATACCTGGCAAGAACAAAATTATTCTTAGAATTTTGTTCAAATATAATACTAAACAATAAATCAAATTTTCATTTGGCTTTAGCCACTTTAGGAAGGCAAGACTTGGGGAATAGTTAACAAGAAAATAAAAGGTACTGACGGAGAATTAAGTCAGGGAAGGCCAGATCTTTCATCTAGACTATTAGGAGGGGAAAAGATGCTCTGCTTTGTCTTTTCTTCTTAAAGCACAAAAATTATGAAAGTAAATTAGGTACTGTACTTTTATCTCCAGGTAAGATGGATCGGTAAAATCGGTCCTTCTTTTTCTTCTCCTCTGGGTTTGGAGGCAGAGGTTTGGAGCCGTGGTTCAGGGTCCCAGTGTCTTTGCTGCCAGCTCCAATCATAGTGCTGGTGTTTCTCATGGGAGGGGCTGGGGGTTTGTCCTGGATGTCTAAGCCGTTATTTGACATTGTCACCACCACCAGCAGCAGCTACTAGAATCAAAAGAAAGAACATGGTAACATTCTTAATATTTATTAGCGCAATAATATATAAATATATTTATTTATTAAATACCTATTTAAATGTTTTAAATTTCAAATTATACAGCCCTTCTGCTACTAGCCATGAACACTGCTAGCCTATTTAGTCAGTAACCCAGATGTAAGTCCCTACCGTGAGCCAAACACTGCTAAAAATTCACCAAGATTTTGCTTTTCTCTGCGTTCTCTTATCTCAGAGCCTATACAAAAAAAGAAGTACACTTACACTATAGTTGAAAAGCAGACCTGGACCAGGCAAAAACTCAGTGGGAAATCCAGTAATACTAGATGTAGTGAAATCCCATAGCCTCTTTGGTTCCATTCATTCATCTACATGAAGATTAACTATAAATAGTGGTTCTCAACTTTCCTAATGCTGCGACCCTTTAATACAGTTCTTCATGGTGTGGCGAACCCACCATCATAAAATTATTTTGTTGCTATTTCATAACCGTAACTTTGCTACTGTTATGACTCATAATGTAAATATCTGATATGCAAGATATCTGATATGTGACCCACAGGTTGAGAACCACTGAACTAAAACATCCTGCAGCGTTCCATGTATTGAGTTTGCTGACATCTAATTTTATAACTTTAGACAAGTTACTCTTTCCCTGTATAGATGAGACTATTGCCAACTGTCAGTGAAACTTCTGTTTTTATAGCTAGTTTCACCAGGACCAAACAATATTCCTCCATTTACATATTACCCATACCCTCTTTCAGGTTGCACTGGCAAACACGATCATATGCCCACAAACTTACAGTACTTATACTTCTTGGTCCTTCACAAGAAAGGTACTACACTTGTGCCAGTTCTTCTGGACATCCCTCCTCCAAAATTCTACCTGATTCTAAATATACACTATTCAAGGCAGCAACCATCCTGCTTAACTTACTAGCATTTTCCTATGCTTTTGGAAAACAGAGTAAAATTTACAAGAGGAAAATCTCCAATGATATGCTAACAAGGGGTTTTAATGAAAACAAGTATTATTACCTTAAAATATGTTCTAGTTCTTGACAATAGATAGATATGAATGTGTCCAGAGTTTATATTGTCTCCTTATTAATGCAAGTAGTGGTAGAAATTTTATCTTTAATCACAACTACTTAGAATATAGTCTCCCTGGAGTAAGATGCAACAGTGCTTTAGAAATTAAAAGCTTCCCAAAAAAACTCCATAAAAATCACCAGTCACTTTTAGAAATTGATTGTCAGGGCCTAACACCCATAAGCCTTGATTTAGTATGCCTGGGTTAAGACTATTATTTCAAAATAGTTCTGTATTTTGAAAATAAATAGCCTCAATGTCAGCCAGATTTGCATACCACTGCTTCAGAAATCAATTCTTTAAAATGCAATAAATTTCCCATTCTAAAAATTAAAAAGATTAAGACATAGAAAGAACTCTGATAAAATACTATATTCAATAAAAGTAATGGTTTTCATAAATTTATAAAATTCTGTAATAGTCTTTTTAATATTCTCTAGTAAAGGGAAAATCTGATTTCTTCCACCCAGATTTTTTTCCTCAATGGCTTCTCCAGGGGCCATCCAAAGAAATCTACTATTTTGTATTTTAAACTCCTTCACTGACATGTCAGAATAAAAGCTAATGCTGTTTAGCTTCTTCAAGAGGCCTGCTCTTATTTGAGCAGGCCCATTCATCAGTCACACTACCACTCCTTCTAATTCCTCTTACAATTTCAATTTCTTTCAATATGCCATCATTTTCACACCTCTGTCCCTTCACACGTGATGCTTCATCTGCCTATTTTCCCTATCAAACAGTGAACTCACCCATCCTTGGAGGATTAATTCTGTTATTTCTTCTATGGCACCTTCAGAAAATATTTTGAACTCCAAAAAGTTAGGTCCAAGGCAATGGGTTTATTTCCAGGTTATCATATTTCTTTGTATTGTTATAATTATTTACAGATATATCTTTCCCAGGAGCCATTCTGTCATCTGTGCAGACCAACAGTGCCTTACCTTTTTAACTTACGGTAGATACATGTTAATTAATACAGTTTATAGGAAGAGATATGTACTGCCTTGAAAAGAATTTATTAGTACAAATGAAATTCAAAGTCTTTATAGTATGACATCAATTGGTCTTACAAACTAAGGCTATACACAGTCTACATTCAATTTATGCCTCAGAAATCTCTGAACTTGCCAAGCTGGCTTGCTTGCTTGCTTCCTTCCTTCCTTTTGTTCTGTCTTTCTTTCAAGTGCTAGGGACATAATTCTGGGCATTATCACCAATCTACACTGCCTGCTAGCTCATCAAATATTCTTTTTTGTTTTGTTTTTTGAGACAGGGTCTCACTATGTAGCTCTGGCTGTCCTGGAACTCACTCTGTAAACCAGGGGACCTCAAACTCACAGAGATCCACCTGCCTCTGCCTCCTGAGTGCTGGGATTAAAGGTGTGCACCACCACACCTGGCCCTCACCAAATACTCTTACACACACTGAAGAGAGAGAGAAAAGGAGCA
The DNA here is from genome assembly GCF_949786415.1 of Peromyscus eremicus. NCBI lineage: Eukaryota > Metazoa > Chordata > Mammalia > Rodentia > Cricetidae > Peromyscus > Peromyscus eremicus. Next base: position 102,522,054 of record NC_081416.1, read on the forward strand.
TGGAACAGGGAGATGTCAGGCTCTGTGTCAATGATTTCTCTCTTGATTAATTAAAATCTTATTTAACTTTTTAAAGTCAAACTCAACTGGATTTTTTTAAAATTCATCTTGGCCAACCTTTGGTCCTTTTCGAACAAACAATATCAAAATAAGTAAGGATACTTCTGCTAATCCAAACTGACTATCTGGGTAACTTTTTAAATGTATTTCTTCTATTTTCACTTCCCAGATATGACTGCCTTTGCCTTCTCTTCCAGCTCTAACTCAGGTTCCTCAGCTCTTCCAAGAAAGCCTTCAGTGTCATAGTTGGCAATGCCCTCCTTCTCCAGGCTGCCAGTTCCAAAATTATACTCCCACAGCTACCTACTACCCAAAACAGGCTCTCCCTGGCCTCCAGACTTTCAACCAGCAGCTTCATTTAATGTAACTCCCATTTAGGCCATAGGCCAGGATTATGCCAGGAAAGCATCACCAACCATCTTGATACATACTTTTTTCATGTTTAGTCACTTTATCATGTTTAAGAGAATTCTTAGCAGGTAGATTAACCAAAACTCTATTGGAATCTAATGTTTAAAACCTTGAACCGCATGATGCCAGCTTGGGTCGTCCTGCCTATACTGGAAACCTTCAGCAGTAGGATATCTATAATCTCAAAAGGCAGCCTAGTCTACCTTTGTTCACTTCATTTAAAGAGTTCTCACATAAGTTCTGTCTCTCTCATTCTGCACTACAACTATCTGTTTGCACACTTGCCTCCCCCTTCATCACCCTCAGCTAGTCTTGACACTATGGACCCCTTAAGAACAAAGTTCATATCTTACATAGTTTTCAGTCCCTTACTCCATCCCTGGCAAAGAATGAGTAATTAAAAAAGGGATTAGCTTGAACTGTTTAGGAGGCACCCAGGCAGTGGGACTGGGACCTGTGCATGAGCTGGCTGTTTGGAACCTGGGGCTTATGCAGGGACACTTCGCTCAGCCTGGGAGGAGGGAGCTGGACCTGCCTGGACTGAATCTACCAGGTTGAGCTGAATCCCCAGGGGAGTCTTTGCCCTGGAGGAGATGGGAATGGGGGATGGGATGGGAGGAAGGGGGGTGGCGGGAGGGGGAAGGACAGGGGAATCCGTGGCTGATATGTAAAATTTAATTAAATTATAAAATAATAAAAAAAGGGATAGTGAACATAAGAACGAACAAATATAAGATCAAGTAAAATAAACAAGAATAAGTATTCCTTTCCACACTTGAACATCATCTTTTAGAGCTATTCAGAAAACCTCCCCCACAGAATTTTAAGTATTTGAAATAACCTTTCAAGACATTCAAAACTTTCTTTTCAAAACTAAACATTCCTAGTACCTTCAAACTATATTCATTCACAAAAACTGTGCTTTCTTAACCACTGCCCTCTGAGCTTACTTGGGCTTAGGTTTTGGCAGTACTTTCCAGTTTCCCTCCAGCCCTCCAATCAGCCCTTTCCTACTATTTCTCCAAGAGTCTTATCTGTCTTTATAGCCACTTCCAGCACCTGGGGAAGTGAGGAGGAGATCCCAAGGGAAACCTGCTAACTAGACTAGCCAGGATGGTGAGCTCCAGACTTATGGAGAGACCTCAGTAATAAAGTCGAGAATGACCAAGGAAAAAAACTCAAGGTCAATCGCTGGCTTCCACATGTGTATGTACTTGCATACATGTGTCAGCACACATAAGAACATGTATACACACATGCATACACCTGTAATCCCAGCACAGAAACAAGAGAACTGAAGGTCTGAGGTCAGGCTATGTTACATAGCAAGACTCTATCACAAAGAAAGGAAGGGAGGGAGGAGAGAGGGAATATTAATTGAAAATAAAATCTTTTTTTTTTTAAAGAAAAAATATAACTAAAGTGGGACATAGCAGAACACTGTAGGCCTGCTATGTTCTGTCTCACACATAGGCAGAAAAATGGCCTTTTCTAAGCAGTTTTTAGATCTGGACAGTAAATTCCCCATGTTAAAATAAATTTTAAAAAAAAACACTGTTGATTAAAGAACAAGGCTATAGAGAAACTACAATAAGAAAAGAGGTGTTCCCTAAAGGAAAAGCCAGCTGTTATCCATCTGCACTGAGAAATTTGGGATGTCTTGAGTTCACAACATGGGACCTGGAGTTTAGGACAGTCCTTTACATTTCCCAAGTGAATTGCTGAAATCCTATGAAAGTGTTTCCCTAGAGAACCAACTGGTTTAATTACTTTTACATACAACATTTCAGCCATTATTTGGAACAAGTATTTTAATAATCACTAACATCAGATCATACTTCAGAGTTTATAAAATCTTGGAAACCTACTTGCTAGGTATCACTTTTCTCATTCTAGACTCTGTTAGGTACTGGAAATAGAACAGTGAATAAATCCAAAGAAGCATAGTTTCAGAGATGTTGCCAGTCACCCCACAATACCACATAGTGGGCACAAGAGGCAGGGACCTGAAAAAAAATGCTTGTGTGATCACTGTACCACACTGTTACCTCTAGAAGCAAAGGGATAAGCTACACAACGTCTAATTTGCTTTAACTTTTAAAACAACTTCATTACATTTATTTATTATGTGTTTGCATGCTCATGCACTGTATGCGTGGGGATGTCAGAGGGAAGGTGTAGGAGTCAGTTGTCTCTTTCACCATGTGAAATTAAACTCTGGAAATTAAACTCAGAGCAGCATCAGACTTGAGAAGTGCCTTTCCCCACTGAGCCATTTCGCCCATCCTCTAATATACTTCCTAGATAATCCCTCAGATCATAATTTAAAATAAAAGGAGAGTGGCGAGACGTTGCTCAGTGGCAGAATAGCATGAAAGTGCTGAGTTCAATTCCCAGCACTGTACAAAAAAAAAAAAAAAAAGAAAAGAAAAAGAAAAATTGTTAGGTGTTTACAATAAATTATTCAACACAATGAAGGAGGGATAGGAAGAAGAAATAAAGCCTACTCCACATACTAACTACATTTCTAACTTTGAACAACCCAGAGCAGCTGCACACTGGCATGGCCAACACTCAGGCCTGAGGAATACTGTATGCCCTTGGTGCCTGCTTATTAGAATCTGATCTTTAATTAAATCGTGCCAAGAGGTTTGCTTTGGCAGGACCCTGGAATGCCGCAGCCTTGAATTTGCTGAGGGATGTCCTTCTGATGCGTCAAAGGCACCCCCCTCTGCAGCCTTCCGCCAGCCACTCGCTCTAGTATAGCAACAAGAAAGCAGCTGCTGGGGCAGCAGGAAGAAAACTGTAGGTGCTTTTGAGCTGTTATGAAAGCTACTTTAATTCCTGATCCTCCGCCGACTCTTGAGTAAAACACAAACAAGACTACCTAGTTTAGAGTTCAGAACTAAAACATAAAAGCTGTTTAAAAGAGACAGTGCCTAGCATGCTGCCTGGCACAAAAAGATGTCCCACAAATAAACTTGTTTCTTCCTCATCCATTTTCCTAGTTTCACCCTAACCATTCCCCAACGCCATCATTCTATCAATGCATTTTCATGTCCCCACCTTTACCTACACTGTTCTATCTGCCCAAGATGTCTCAGGGAGTCTGCCTAGCAAACTCCTGCTCATTCCTCAAGGCCCAACTGAACTCACTTCCTCTAAGAAACTTGCCTCTTCCCTCAAACTTTAATTGCATTTTATACATACTTTCATGAAGCAATGTCAAAGTTTCACCTGCACTGCTTGTGGTCCACTAGGCAAGGAATAACTCGAGGGATAAAACTTTGATGAATCTCTATGTCTCTAGGCCTCTACCCAGCACAGACATGGAGTACCTCAAGTAATGAGCAACAGCCCACTTCCTAAGGCAATCTGGCTTGGTAGAAAACATACAGAAACTGGAAGGCTTCTGAAGGGTCAGCCAATTCCAAACCAAAAGGAATCTGAAACCTATCAGGGTATATAATTTACCTAAACTTACTAAATTAAATACTGACATGGGCATGACTAATTTCTTAATTATTTTGATTCTCTTAAAAGTATTCTTTAGACACTAATTATAATTTGAGACAGTGCTATACTGAGAGGCTTCCCAAAGTTAAGAGGAATACGAAAGGCAACAAAGATGTGGAAATGGAAAAGATTTGGGAGTAAAAGACTGAATTCACTTAGTCTTGCCCTGTGCTTATGTACTTAGACACACACACACACACACACACACACACACACACACACACACCCCTCCTGTGCTCACTCCTAACACCCCCTATTGATTCAAACTCTTCTATTTCTGACTGGAACTTTCCATTTGCTGTTGGCTAGCTCTCCTTTGCATGCTAGCCTTAAAAGAAACCTGAAGAGACTCTTCTAACAGCCACTGCAACCCCCACTCCCACCTCCACCCCCCAAAACTGGAGGCTGTCTGTTCTCTCACACTTATCCTACAGACTTTATCCTTAATTTTCGGTGCTATTTGCAAAGCATCTCTTTACCTCTGTCTAGAGAAAAGGCTGTGTTTTGTGAGGCCCCTCTGCTGGCTGCTATCACACTTACTGCTCACTTCCGCATCACTCTCACTCAGTTCCCGATTGTCTGTTTCTTCACCCCTCTCTTAGGTTGTCATTGTAGCTGAATGACTTCAACAGCCACAGTAATGACCCTGTCAACACCACTCCATTTTCTTACTTCAGGTCCAGTTTAGCAATACCCATGTGATCACACCCAGAGTCTGATCAAATATTTATCAACTCAAACATTATAAGTAAATCATACACCCTCTAAAAACACAAGCGCTAACTAGTTCAAGACTTTCCACTAAAATTCTGGAACTTCACCTTGACTTCTCTCCTTGTCTAGTCAGTCTCTCAAAATTACCCAAACCCAGAAGCTTAGAGAGTAAAGGTACTTGCTGCCAAGTCTAATGACTTCAGTTTGATCCCTGTGACCCACATGATTCATTCACACGCATAATCACACAACCATACACACACACACACACACACACACACACACACACACACACACACCTGCCTGTCTTTCCCTCCCTTTCCAAAATTCCAGTTCAGATAGTTGAATTCAACTCTCTCCCAAACGTCTCTAGACTGAAGTAGCAATGTCTAAGAACACTATAAAATCTGGTTAGCTGCTTTCATTTCAAAGTTATGATTATTTTCCTGTATGACACTATATGATTTCCCACTCCTCTCTAAGTGGATATCTTATTTTTAATAAAACAGAAATCTCCGTAGGAAAACTATTTTCCACCCCCAAAACTACATGCCTCCTTACACATACAACCATATTCTTCTTGCTCCCAGTTACACTGAAGTCCTGATGTCATTCCTTCCCTCAAAAATGATTTTCTTTTCCATATACTCTTTACTTGCCAGACTTCCTCCCTAAAACGACCTTTCAATCACACCAAGCTTTCTGTGTGATATAGTCAGTCATATGATATGCTGTTATTTAACAAATAATTGTGCATTTACAATGTATTAGTACTAATCTAGTTGGGTAAAACAAAATTCCTATGTTCGTGGAAATTATGTGTCTAGTAAGAGATGCAGACAAAAAATAAGCAATTCAATAAAACAGTGCCAAGTATAAATGTGCGTGTATGGGGGCAGGGTTGATCAGGACAGAATTGTTGAGGAATAAACACTTAAGCCTTGAATAGCTCAATGGTTAAGAAATGAGTGACAGCCAGGTGGTGGAGGCACATGATTTTAATCCCAGCACTCAGGAGGCAGAGGCAGGTGGATCTCTGAGTTCAAGGCCAGCCTGGTCTACAGAGTAGTTCCAGGACAGTCAGGGCTACACAGAGAAGCTCTGTCGGGGGAGGGGGGGAGGGATGAATGAGAAAAGAAGGAAGGAAGGAACGAAGGAGGGAGGGAGGGAGAGAGGGAGGAAGGAAGAGAGAGAAAGAAATGAGATGACGGGTTTTAGTAGCATCCAGAAGATGACCATTCTAAGCAGATAGAACCACAAATACAAATATAGAATATGGAACTATATATACTGGGCACCAGAACAGCAAAAAGACCAACAAGATTAAAGTTTAATTAATAAAGAAAAAATAGGTCAAGACACTGAGATTGAGTGATTAAGGCTACAAATTCTGTGATAGAATGATTGCCTGTTTGTTCACAGCCCTGGGTTTGAGCCCCAACACCAGACAGAAAGAGTGGGGAGATGGAGACAGAGGCAGAGAAACAGAAAGAAAGATTAGCGATATAGTCAGATTGTGCAGGGCCTTCTAAGCCACAGTAAGAATCTGGATAGTACAGCAACTGGAGGAAAGCACTGGGTTTTAAAGCAGTGATCTGATTCGTAATTTAGACAGACCACTCTAGTCAGAGTAGAACAGATTACAGGGGAAAATAAAGGAGAAACCATTAAGAAGTTACAAAAATCAAGGTAAGAACTCACGGCTACATATACAAACACTATACAGTATCCTATGTGTGCGTACATACTCTCCTCTGACACCAACATCCTCTTCCAAACACCACTTATGTTTTTGCTTGCCCTCAGAAGCAGAGCTTCTCAAAAGAATTAAAGAATTATCTATCAATATTTAAAGCACTATCTCTACTACCTTCCCTTTTGTGCCAAGTGGCATCCTTCCTATTTCACCAAAAGTATTCTTGTCAAGATTGCCAATCATTTCCATCTTGAAAAAACAAATGATCATTTTTCTGTCCCGTCCTTGCTCAATTTCTCATCAGCAGTCAATATAATTAACCTCAGTTCTCTTTTAAATACTCTTTCTTGGATTCTCTTACCCTTCTATCTTACTGCCTTCTCTTCTCCCCTCTGTATACTCTTCCTTCTGTATCTTTCACACATCCAAGACTCCGGGCCCTTTATTCATACAAAACACTCTCCCCAAGATGACCTCACCCAGCCCAAAGGCCTTACATAACACCCTTATTGTTCATGACACCCAAGTTTTACCTTTTAACCAAAAAGCTCTCTTTCAGATTAATAACTTTATCTGGCAGTCAATTCTACCTACACTTCTGGTAAGTTGCAGGTACTGGCAAGAATTGCAGATAGTCACAGACCATTAAAGTTAACATGACCAAAAGGTATTCTTGGTTATCACAGCAACTATCACAAATTTTAATTATATTCATTTATTATACATCTCCTTAATAATCAGTAGCAACTAAATATGCTATTTACTAACATATACATAGTAACTAACAGCTGACTTTTAGATGTACTAGACTCTGACTCTGACTCTGCCCTCAAATGAATGCACAGCCTAATGGGAGGAGACTATGCAAAATTAACCTAACACTACAACAAGGACAAGTACTCCACTGAATGCATGCTGCACAAATCCAGAAGAGAGGCCCTAACAGCCAAGGAAGACTTTCTTAAGAGGTGACTTTAGAGTTTATTTTTGCAGGATACAAATAACTATTATCAACTGTGTAATTTTTATTTTTTTTATTTTTTATTTTGTTTTGGTTTTTCGAGACAGGGTTTCTCTGTGTAGTTTTGCGCCTTTCCTGGAACTCACTCTGTAGTCCAGGCTGGGCTCAAACTCACAGAGATCCGCCTGGCTCTGCCTCCCGAGTGCTGGGATTAAAGGCATGCACCACCACCGCTCGGCACAAATTTTATTTTTAAAAATTTATTTATTTTGATGTGCACTGGTGTATTGCCTGCATGTATATCTGCATGAGGATGCTAGATCCCCTGGACCTGGAGTTACAGACAGTTGTGAGCTGCCATGTGGGTACTAGGAATTGAACCCGAGTCTTTTGGAAGATAAGCCAATGTGTTTAATTACTGTGCCATCTCTCCAGCCCTATATTTTTTATTTTTTTATAAAATTACTTTTAAGCTTTATAATAAACTCTTCAGTGTTAATACAAATTATCTTTCATTTTATATATGAAACTTAGATTAACAAGCAAGTAATCAGTAATTACTAAAACAAAGAATTTGTCTGTTTATCACAAAGAATCACTAAAAATACAATCTTTTATATGGGCCTCCTACCATCTCTCTGATCTGAAAAAAAGACTTGATTACCAGTTGGCCTCCATTTTTGAGCATGGAGTTCAACTATCAGTCCTGAAAGCCTTCTCTATGTACCCCTCTTTTTCTTGTATTCACCAAGAATGAGACTCAAATGCGAGACTACTCGTGGCATCCTTAGGCTTCTGTGCTACAGCATCTGAGCGTCTTCTCAGTGTTTGAAGAGTGCATCCAGGAACACTAGAAATAACATGGGTCTATCGTGGTACAGAGTCTTCTCCTGCACTCATTGCTTCACCAGAGCCTCATCAACCCTACACGGTGTTACATTTCTAGTTTACACAAGTGAGTGATGTAACATCTACCTATCTGGTCTCTGGACTCTATCTTGTGCCAGAAATTGAATTGAAGAAAACGGGGAAGACAAAGGGGAGAGAGGGATCAAATAACTCAGGAAGGGTACTCAGCAGTGAGTCACTTAAATGGCCTGGAGCCAGAAATGAACAGGGACAAAGTCTGTTTCCTTCCAAGGTACTGAGAATTTGTTTTGCATGGCACAATCCTACCACACGTAAATTTGTTTTCTATCTCAGTAATATCTACACTCTAGTTCCAAAGACAGAAAAAACAAGAAAACTCTTTATACACAACATGCACATAATGTCACGAGATAACATGGTCTAAGCAAATTCCTATCACCATTACAGAAGACTTGAGTTTACAATCCAGCCCTGCCACTGATCTGTTGAACCTTTGTCTTCCTCCACTGCATCATCATAGCTCCCTGTGCTTCACTCTACACTACCACATCCCTTACCTGCAACAGAAGGCAGCAAATGAATCTAACTCCCACTGTTTTACCCAGCAACCAACACCGTAACTAACATGGTAGAGATGACTGAGAAAAAACTTCTTTTTAAAATCACATCTATTTATTTATGTGTGTGTGCTGGGGTAGTGGTGAGTGCATGCCATGGCTCAAGTATCTAGATGACTTGTAGGAGCTGGTTCTCCCCTTCCACCATATGGGACCTGGGAAAAGAACTCAGGTCATCACGCTTGGCGGCAAGCACCCTTACCTGCTGAACCATCTCACCAGCCAGAAAGAACAATTAATAATGGATGGATACCACATTGAAATCTTTTGTATATGTGTGCGCGCACACACACAATTCATATTCTAGATAGTGTCGATAAAACAATAATCCTGCCGGGCGGTGGTGGCGCACGCCTATAATCCCAGCACTCGGGAGGCAGAGCCAGGTGGATCTCTGTGAGTTCGAGGCCAGCCTGGGCTACCAAGCAAGTTCCAGGAAAGGCGCAAAACTACACAGGAAAACCCTGTCTCGAAAACACCAGAAAAAAAAAAAAGAAAAGAAAAAGAAACAACAATCCTGTCATTCTCATCTCTGTTCCCCTCTTATTCTCCCACTTTAGGGCACTGCCCAAGGGGGGTAAAATACAGAGCAAAAATAAACCACTCCAAAGAGCCCTAAGTCAGAAGAGAAAAGAATTAGCCTATATGGTCCCGTTACACATCCTATAATCTTTCCCTCCACACCCCAAATAACCACTATCTTTTTTTTTTTTTTTTTTTTTTTTTTTTTTTTTGGTTTTTCGAGACAGGGTTTCTCTGTGTAGCTTTGCGCTGTAGCTAGAGTTTTCCTGCCTGGCCCACATCAGGGCAAATCTCTCTCACCTGCCAGTCCCACAGCCTCAGACCCAACCAAGTAAACACAGAGACTTACATTGGTTACAAACTGTATGGCCGTGGCAGGCTTCTTGCTAACTGTTCTTACAGCTTCAATTAATCCATTTCCATTAATCTATACCTTGCCACATGGCTCGTGGCTTACCGGCATCTTCACATGCTGTTTGTCATCGTGGAGGCTGGCAGTGTCTCTCTGACTCAGCCTTCTACTTCCCAGCTTTATTCTCCTCTTTGTCCCGCCTACACTTCCTGCCTAGCCAATGGCCAATCAGTGTTTTATTTATTGACTAATAAGCAACACATGTGACATACAGAACATTCCCACAGCACTGCGCCTTTCCTGGAACTCACTTGGTAGCCCAGGATGGCCTCGAACTCACAGAGATCCGCCTGCCTCTGCCTCCCGAGTGCTGGGATTAAAGGCATGCACCACCACCGCCCGGCAATAACCACTATCTTGATGTCAAAGCCACCTTCCTCTTCAAAAGAACACTCTCTTGCCCCAAGATTCCACCTTCTTCTCTTCCTCCCACTACGCTATCTGTTCCTCTGTGCCCCCCCCCTCTCTCTCTCTCACACACACACACACACACACACACACACACACACACACACGTCAACAACCTCCTTTTCTTCCAATCAGCAGACCTCTGGGCTGCCAACTGGTAACTGGCTATCCCCCAGCCCCTCATCTAAATGAGGGACTCTACGTAAAGTCTCTTATCTAGCTGTATTTGTACTTGTTCTCCAGCTCCAGCCTTCAAGCTCTTGACTTTCTACTGTGCTTTTTCCCTATGCCCACGTTCTGCCATGGCTAAAGGGAAAAGATGGGGAACAGAACCAGGAAGAACGACTGCATATTGGGAGGCACCAAACACAGCTTGAGGGCTGTAAGGAGAGAGCTTGGCACTTAAAGAAAATAGAGTTTAAGTGAAAAACAAGGAAGCTAGAATGCTTGGACCTTACAAACATCACAGCAAAGGTCCCAAACCAGCAACCTACTCCCAGTGAGAAAGCACAATCAAAAATTCTAAAAGGAAAAGAAGAGAGTCTAACCAAGAGGGAGAGGATCCAGGGGAGAAAAGAAAAGACAAAAAAGAAAAACTGGTTATGGAGGCGGAAGAGACGAGAAGTGGAAAGCATGAGGACAAGGAAAGGAAGAAAGGAAAACGGTGAGGTGGGAAAACGGGGGAGGGGCAGGCAAGGAAAAAGGACCAGGAGGAGGGAGAGGAAGGCTTGCCAGAGGAAATGCATAGCTTTTTTGAAACTGAAATGAGAAAGAAGGTCTACAATAATCAAGGTACATTAGTATTTGTATTTCTTGGTGCCAAACAATGAGGAATTACAGTGATTAAGACATTACACAATCTCAAGCTCTGTCATTTACTTAGCAGATCAACAACAGGGCTCCAGAGAAGACAGCCTAGTTTACAGCAATGGTCTAAGTACCAAAGAACTGACCAGTTCAGAGAAAAAGAGTAACAGACTGACACCGTTTCCTCTCAACCCCACCTACAGTCAGCACACCTACACTTGCCCCCAACATGAGCACCAGTATTTTCAGCCCGTCTTGCCCTGAAGTCACTGGCTCTCAACAGACCAGCAAAATGTACACCGAAGACTGGCTCCTCGGTCTCTATCCAGCTTACTTTTGCAAGGTAACCTGACAGCCTAGGGAAGCCCCAGTTACAAACAACGGTAAACCCTTCTCCACAAATAAGGAAACTGAGGCTCCCAGAGGCTGCTGCCTAAGCAGGAACAGCTCCAGGGGGCTCCTATCTTCCCTGCATCTCCTACCAGGGAACAGTACCTCTGGTCCCAGTAAGCTGGCAGCTAAACCACAGCACAGAAAAGCATCACCCAGGCCACCAAGCAGAAGCATGCTTACAAAGGAGAGGGGGCCCCTGAGGCTCACAGTTCCCCAAAAATCCAGCTTCCCCTTCATAACCTTCCCTAGCCAGATCTCTAATTCCAGTACAGGCCTAGCCCTGAATGGGCTTATCTCAAGGTTCCACCCTCAGGCCCCTTCCCTCATTAAGAGTCCCATAAGGTAAGTGGAATGTAATGTTCTTCCCATTCTACCCCGGAAGGCAGCAAGACACCCCCTCCTCCTACCCTCGCTAAGCCCAGCTATGCCAGGCCCAGGAAAGGCCAGCATTACCTGGCGGGGAGTATAGGGCCCAGCATCTCTGATGATCTTGTGTATCTGTCGCAGAGCCGCACCTCTCCCTGTTCAGCAGTTGGGACAAAGCCCAGGCTGAACCAGCCCGACAAGCTGGATTCGGCCGGGCGCAGCAGCGCAGCTACCCAGCTCCGGAGGAGCAGCACACTCCGGCCCTCGTAGGGCGGCAGCAAAGACAGAGTGGCTCAGTGAAGGGGCGGGGAGGGAGGGAGGAACAGAGAAAGGGAGGGGAAGGGGGCGGGGAGAGCACTCCCCGCCCCCTTCTTTCTGAAGAGGTGCTGAGGGGCGGGAAACAGCTACATTCCCACCATTCTGGTTGTCTCTGCTGTTCTCCCAACTCAGGCTCCAACAAGAGGTGCCAGGCAGGTCTTCTAGAGCCGCCAGAGTCCTCCTGAGCACCAGGGTCAAGAAGAAAACCAGAGGTCCTCTGTGCTTTAGTTTGCAGTCAGGTACTGAGGGAGTCTTTCCTAGACCTCCTCAAATCAGATTCTTTGTTGTTGTTACATTTTGTTTGTTTGTTTGTTTGTTTAATTTGGTTTAGTTCTATGAAACAATGTGTCAACCCAGGCTGGTTTAGAACTCATTTATGGACCCTGAACTCCTGATAATTCTGTCTCAGCCTCCTAAGTGCTGGAATTACAGTTATATAATCACTGCCCAGACTTAAAGTAGTTTTAAGATGGTCATTCACCTTCATACCCTGTCCATTCTAATTTATACAGGATGAATGACAGAAAAGGAGAGAAAAAGAGAAGGAAAGAATCTGACATGGTCTTTATAGTTTTCACACACACATACAAAATTCAAAATGGATCATAGATCTAAATTCAAGACTATAAAAATGTCTATAGTATAATGCAGTAGAAAATCTTGACTGTAGTTGTTTGTTTGTTTTTTACCCTTTGGGGGCCCACAACCCAGCTCCCAAATAAATACATGGAGACTTATTCTTACTTATGAATGCCCGGCCTTAGCTTGGCTTGTTTCTAGCCAGCTTTTCTAACTTAAATTATCCCATTTCTCTTTAACTATATTTTGTCTCCCTAGATTTCTCCTCCTATTTATTCTCTCTGCCTGGCTGCCCCACCTATTTCTCTCACCTGCTTATCTATTGGCCATTCAGCTCTTAATTAGACCAATCAGGTGTTTTAGGCAACATAAAAGACTGCAACACATCACTGCATCATTAAACAAATATTCCACAGCATAAACAAATGTAATACATCTTAAATTACTATTCCACAACACTTGATCTTGATTTAGCAATGGTTTTTTAGATACATCATCAAAGACACAATCCATTTAAGAAACACTACACAAGTTGAACTTGATTGAAACATGAAACTGTTCTTCAAAAAACAATGCTAAAAAATGAAAAGACACCGGGCAGCAGTGACGCACACCTTTAATCCCAGCACTCAGGAGGCAGAGGCAGGTAGATCTCTGTGAGTTCAAGGCCAGCCTGGGCTACAGAATGAGTTCCAGGAAAGGCTCCAAAGCTACACAGAGAAACCCTGTCTTGAATATCAAAAACAAAACAAAACAAAAATGAAAAGACAAGACACAGACAAGAAAAAGACATTTGCAAGATATATGTACATAATGTACTTTATGTACATATTCAAAGTATATAAAGGATTTGTATCCAAAATACACAAGGAATTCTTTAAATTTAGCAGTAAGAAAACAATTCAATTCAAAAAAAATGGGGGAGCAGCTGGGGACTGTAGCTCAATGTTAGAACATTTGACTGAAATGCACAAGGCCTTAGGTTCGATCGCACGATGAGGGGTGAGTGGGGTGGAGATCCACCAACTATGGAGCTAAGGTTGCACTGGCAATATTTTAGCACCAGTGAGATGCCTCAGTGGGTAAAAACACTGGCTTCAGAAGCCTGATGACCTAAGTTCAATCCCCAGAACCCACTTAAATGTAGAAAGAGAGAACTGACTCCACAAAACTGTCCTCTGACTTCCACATGCATGACATGACATGTGCATGCCACACCACAAAATAAACAAATAAATAGGTATGTAGATAAAAAAATAAATAAATGAGAACACGGTTATTCGCGTACTGGTAGAGTACTTAGGAAGCTGAAGCAGGTGGATCATGAGAGTTCCAGCACAATGAGTTCCAGGCTACATGGTAAGACCCTATCTTAAAAAACAGGTAGAGGCAAAAGATCTGAACAAAAGGTTTACCAAAGACAATAATCATACAAAAAGATACTCAACATAGTAAGTCATTAGGGAACTGCAAATTTAAACAATGATGTGATACTACTATTAATTCCTACCTAAGACAATATTAAAGTCACAAATACTGACAACAATGCTGAAGATGATGTAAAACAACAGGAACTCTTATTGCTGCTGAAATACAAAATGGTCAATCATTTTAGAAGACAACTTGGCAGTTTCTTACAAAGCTAAATATAGGCTTAGTAAGCAATTCAGCAATTGAACAGTTAGGTATTTACCCAAATGAAAATTGATTGCAGCCCACCCAAAAAAGTCCCCCTAGTTCATATAAGAGCCCCAAACTGGAAGCAATCAAGACATTGTTTAATTAGTAAATGAATGAACTATGATAAGTCCATACAATAGCATACGCAAAAAGGAAACTATCAAGCTACAAATGGATATGACAAAACCTTAAACGCAGGTTGCTAAGTGAAAGAAGCCATTCAGAAAAAGCACTGCATGATTCCAACTACATGATATCCTAGAAAAGGCAAACTACAAAAACAGTAAAAGTGTGGGAAGAGAAAGCTTAACAAATACATAAGTAAAGCATGGGACATTTTTAGAATAAAGAGTCTCACACCACTGTAATAATAAATACATGGTATAATGCATTTTTCAAAACCTACAAAACTACACAACAGAAAGAGCAAACTAATTCAAACTACAGACTTCAGTCAATAATAATGTATTCAATACTGGTTCAACCAACTGTATTGTAAAATTCTCATAATAAAGGAAACTAAAAGCTGGAGAGGGCTCAATGAATATTCCGCTAAATTTTTTAATAAATCTATAACTGCACTGAAAATGATTATAAAAGAGAAAATACTAAGAAAAAACAAAGACATGGATAAGATGTGCTTTTTTTTTTTTAACAAAACTCATTTGACATAAAATGACTGTCGATTGCTGTAAGTATCTAAATACCTCTCAATTTCTCTGCTTATCTCACTACAGACTGTGAACAGTGCAAACTATACTTTGAGTGGTGGCATTTTAGGGCAACTTCCACTAAACACAGAGCTGTTTGCAATAACCCCAAGGGATTATTCTTAAATACAATCTACTATTACCTCCTTTAACTATACTTAGTACTTCTAATAATTCAAAAGCTACATTAAAGTGTTAGCCACTGCAATGCCTTTGGATGACATTGAACTTAGGTAGCTCAAGCCACCATTCTCATAAGAATAGCATAATGCTAAGTCTCCTTCAGCCCAATTCGTTGAGACTTAAATGCAGAATTTAACAGTCCTCCTCTTAAATTTCATCTTGTCAGCTTCAGGGCATCTATTCAGTCTGTCATCTAGCACATTGGCTTTCCCTTCTAGTCATTACCATCTGCAAATCTACAAAAATATTAATTATGCAGTTTTTTGAAATATTTATTAAACAGTCATCATGAACTCTTTTTTGTCTCTCTGCAGTACTGGGAAATGAACTCAGGGCTCTCAGACCCAATGCCAGACAAACCTTTTACCAATGAAATACACTCCTATCCCTTCTTTTTCCTTTTTTTCTGTCTTCTTACTTTTTCAGACAGAATGACACTAAGTTGTTCAGGCTATCTTTGAATTCACTCTGTAGCTCAGGCAAGCCTTGAAAATTTGTGGTTTTCCTACCTCAACCTCCCCAGTAGCTAGGATTATATGCCTGAAGCACTATACCCAAGTCCATCAAGTGCTCTTGCATTATCTAGATTTTACAGATTAAAAATGATGAAGAAATTACCTACATCTAAAGGAAATCACCAACAGAGGTCGACATATGTAGGACAACTAAAAAGTAACCCAGGTAAAGTGACACACCTATTATCCCTGCCATTTGGAAGTGGAGGTAGGAGGATCTGTAATTCAAAGTTATCCTCATCTACAAAGCAACTTAGGCCAGCCTGAGCTACATGAGACCCTATCTTTAAAAAAAAAAGACACAAGAAGGCCAGGCATGGTAAGATACAACTTTAATCCCAGCAGTTTGAGTTTCAGACCAGCCAGGACTACACGGCTACAGAGTGAGATCTTAACAAAACAAAAACAAAAATACCCACAAGCATATAAACAGACTAAAAAGTGATATACTAGACAACCAAACATGTAGAGTGAAGTAAAAGAAACAAAAAAGTCTATCACATAGTATGAAAAGACCAAATTCAGGTATCTTCTGTTCAGCCTTCAATTCTGAAAAATTATTGATAAAACATACTATTTTTATAGATAACCAGCACAGGCAATCAAATGTCATCATTGCCCCCTTTCACTTTGCCCCCTCTCACTTTCAGTACTGATATAAGAAACTGGCTCCCTTCCCATTAAGGGTAGGAGGAAAGGGGAAATTATGTAATTACATTTTAATTTTTAAAGATAAGAAAAAAAATACAATATTTATTGACCCTTTAAAGAAAAACTTAGCTCCTCTGATGACACACAAACTTGTGGAATTGAGGCAAGCTGATGAGTACAACGGCTTTACTTATTACTGAAGACTAACAACAGCTATGATCAAAGATGAAAAGAGATGTCAGGTGTGGTGGTGCACACCTACAATTCTAGCACTCAGGATGCACAGATAGGTGAATCACTGCAAGACCAAGGTTAGTCAGTGATACAGAGTGACATCCTGTCTCTAAAATAAGGAGGAAAGGAAGGGGAAAAGGTAGAACTGAAGGAGGAGAAGGGATTTAGAGATGAGGCTATATATTTGAAAAAAGAAATTAAATCAACAAGGTAACATGTGACTTACTGAAATCTACATGAGTTAGTAGTTCTGTGTAGTAACTTCCTTACATTTATTATATAGCCCTTTGATTTACAAAGTAAATAATTGACAAATTATAAACTGTGGACCTTGGACAGCAATATTTTGTCTGTGAAGTCTTCTTACACCTGACTAGGCCCTTTTAGGTCACATATCTGGCCTATGTAGGCATATGAGCATGTACCACTTGCTAACTCTATTATAAAAGCAAATGATCAATAATACCAATTAGAAAAATTGGTTTTGTTTAGAAACCAAAGCTTTCAATTTACTTGTTTATGTACTTAACTAGTGCTTACTATGACTGGAATAGCCATAGGGTTTGAATTGGTTTTGTTTTGCAACCACAAACAATTTTCAACATTTGCTGAATGGAAATTGTAATCTTCTAAAACCACGACTAAATGTATGAGAAAGTCAGTTAACAATGGTAATTCTGGTGTAAAATAACCATGTAATGTGTCATTCTTTCTTGAAGTAATTAGATGGCAAGGCCTACTAAGGACACTTCTGAAATGAGGTAGAGTATAAAATAAATAGTGGCTCTCAAAATACTTTAAGCAGTATGGAAGCACAAGACCAAAAACCACACAAACTGGAGGCATTATGCTACCAATTTTAAAACTATATTATAAAACTTTGTATGATGGCACACGCCTATAATCCCAGCAATCAGGAAGCTGTGTGGTGGCACACAACCATAATCCCAACACATGGAAGGTGGAGGCAGGAGGACCATCAATGACATCCCTGGCTATACAGTAGGTTTGGGGTCAGCTTCAGATTCAAGAAACCATCAATAAATAAACAAGCAAAAGGAGACCAATGAAAAAAGTAAAATCTATTTGGCAACAGCCAGTCACAGAGTTACATAAATTAACAACAAAGCCAAGAAGAGCGGAGAAGGGAAACACAAATTACATTTGGAAAATGAGGAAAAGCCTCCTGGAAAAGGCAGTATTTTGGCTGAGTGTTTATCACAGCTTGGATCTAGAATTTACCCAACGGTCCCTGTGTTTGAGGCCTGGTCCCCAGCTTGGTGCTATTGGGATGCAGTGAGACTTAGAAAAGGTAGGACCTAGTAGGATCTCTTAATGGCATGAGAGATGTGCTCTTGAAGGAGATAATGGGATCCCAGTCCATTTTTTCTTCCTCGCTTATGCTTCCTAGCCATGAAGAGAATGGCTTTGCTCTACAATGCACTCCCTGGCATGGTGTGCTCCCTCACCACAGGTTCAAAAGGAACAAAACTTCAAAACTCTAAGCCAAGATAAACTTTTCTCTTTAGAAATTATTTCAGGTATATGTTAAAGGAAAGCTGACCATCCAGTATTAATGAAGAGGTAGAATTTTCATAGACAAAGGTACTGAGATTATCTATAAGACCCCAAAGAGAAGAGCATGACCTGTTTAGGAAATAGTCTGATCATTCATGGAAACAATAGTGTCATCATTCAGTCACCATTCAAGAATATGTTCTATACACCAGATACAGTGCTATGTATGCAAAGATCACAAGACCTAGTTCTTACTCTCCAGCAGCAAATAATTGTTAGGACAGGAGACAAAACAGTGTCATCAGGTATACCATGTCCAAAGTCTCTTCCTCTTTCAGTTATCTCTCTACTGCAATAAGAGGCATCTTTGTTCTTTTAGTTACTATGTTGATGTTCTCATTGCTGCAACCAAATACCTGACAAGAAGCAACTTAGAGGAGGAAGGCCTTATTTTAGCTCACAGTTTCAAAATGCAGGCGGCATGGAAGCTAGGGCTCCAGCCTTGGCTGTCAGAGCTTGCAGCTGGTCCCATCTCAGAGAACAGTCACATTGCAGCAGCAAACAGGAAGCACTAAACCTTGTGGAAGAGCATACTGGTAGTATAATATGCTGAAGAGGTGGAGGGAAGAGGATCATAAGGCTGAAACCAGGGCCAGGCTATAAACTGTAAACCTGCCCCTAGTGACCTATCTCAGCTAGGCCTCATCTCTTAAAGGTTCCACAACCTCCCAAAACAGTGCTACCAGCTGAGAACCAAGGGTCCACTGAGGCTATGGGAAATATTTCATATTCAATTCATGAATTTACTAAGCCAAAAGTCTGATTCATCTATGACCCCACTTTTACTATATAAAATCCAACCCTATCAACTAATGCTGAGAACAGAAGAAACAGTCTTCCTTGGGGAAGAGCACATCAATTGGTGGGCCCTGAAAACATACATACAGGTAACATTAAACAGACTGAGCAGGTTGTATTTTTTGTCAGGAAGAACCTAAAAAACTGGACTAAGAAAGAATTGTGCAAAAAATGTCATAAGTAGTTTTTTCCTCATTGTGTCATAGAAGTCACCTTGTGCCCTCTTACCAAAGAGCAGAAAGTGAGGAATAAAGGAATGGAGAATTCTGCAAAACTATTGCAATAATCACAGGATCAAGTAATGAAATAGAAAGTCTCTGAAGTTATAACCATCAGGAAAGATGCAGCAACAAAATGCTTTCTGACCCATTACTGTCCATTTTGCCTGTTCTTAGGCACCACTGAAATATCATCATTACCTCTATGATGGCTTCCCCTCAAACAGAACAGTTACTTCTATTTATGGTCCTTAGAAAAGTCTACCCAAGGAATCATTCTGACTTACTAAATGTCTTGTTAATACTTTTTCTCACCTCTAGGTTAAAAAGACACTTCATCTCTTCATTTAATACTCTACCCCCGGCCCAGAATTTGGCAGCTCCAGTAAAACACAGACACTACCATGCATTACTATGGAATGATACAGACTACAAATACTTTTTTTTCCTCAGGCAGGTTGTCTTAGGGTTTCACTGCTGTAAATAGATACCATGTACACAGCAACTCTTATAAAGAAAACCGTTTACTTGGAGCTGGCTTACAATTCAGAGGTTTAGTCCATTATCATCATGGTCAGAAGCATGGTGGCAAGGTTCTGGTGAGGTAGCTGAGAGTTCTACATCTGGATCAGCAGGCAGCAGGAAGAGAAAGTGAGCTACTAGGTCTGGCTTGAGCTTCTGAAATCTCAAAGCCCACCCCAGTGACACACTTCCTCCAACAAGGTCACACCTACTTCAACAAGGCCACATCTTCAATAATGTCACTCCCTATGAATCCATGGGAGCCATTTTCATTCACACTACCACATAGGTTCTTGTTATGTAACCCAAGCTGACCTTAAACTCTCAATCCTCCACTTCTCAGGTGCTGAGATTACAGGCATGCTCCACCACAGCTGGCAAAACAGTAATGCATAACCAGTAGAACATGCCCTTCACATTTTTAATTTTGATCTTTCACAGGTTATTATGTAGTATGACATCTTGTGCTGTCCAAGGCAACATGTGATCACAAGAATAAACAACTGATATTGTACAGTGCACTGTGATGCTAATCTATTATATTCAGTAAGTTTGATGCATTAATATGTTTTTTGGGGGGTTGGTTTTGTTGTTGTTGTTGTTTTATTTTTGGTTTTCAAGAAAGGGTTTCATTCTGTAACAGTTCTGGCTGTTCTGGAACTTGATTTGTAAACCAGGCTGGCCTCAAACTCACAGAAATCCACCTGCCTCTGCCTCTCAAGTGCTGGGACTAAAGATGTGTGCCACCACCACTTGGCTAAATGTGCTTTTAGTTTACAATGTTTTCTATTTAAAATGGCTTTATGGTGGAGCAAGCCTGTAAATAAGTCCAAAACTCAGGAGTTCAGAGTCATCCTTGGCTACATGAGTTTGAGAACTTTTTAGATTACATGATGCCCTGCCCCCCAAAAGACAAACAAACAAAGGCAAAGATGAAGAAAGGGAAAGAGGGAGGGAAGGAACTCAGCAGATGGCTTCTGCTTTGCAAGCCTGAGAACCTGAGTTCAGATTCCCAGAACTCACATGAGAAAAGATGGATGCAGTAGCATGATGCAGTAGCATACACATCTGTAAACCCAGGATGACCCAACAGGGAAAATGAGATAGAGAGACAAAGGAATTCAGAAGCTCACTAGCCAGCTAACCTGTCCTGTGCAACAGTAAACAAGAGAGGCCATATCTCAAAACAAAGTGAAATGGGGACTGACAACTGAGGTTGTCCTCTGACCTCCACAGCATACACACACACACACACCCCAAAAAGATCTGAAATAAATAAATACAATTTGATGGCTTTAATGGCGACATATGCCCTTCACTTTAAGTTGAAGAGCATCTATACGCTTTCCCAGCCTCCCTTAAGGTCTAATGTGCTCATATGACACAGTTCTAGCCAGGAAGCTTTTTAAGAATTCACAGGAAATGGTTATTTTTCATTGTAAAATAGGACATAGAAGTGGTGCTAGTTCCTCCTTTGCCTCATTCTGCCTCTCCCTAGTTCTTCCTTCCTCAAACATGCTTTGTGGAGTTCCAAGATGTCACAGCACAAGGCCTAAAACAAATACTCTCCAGTTAGCGAAGTAAAGAAAGACAAAACATCTGTTTTCCAAGTGCGGGCGTATCTGAGCCCATTCCAGCCATCAATCACCTTCCACCTTGAGTAAAGAAATTTAATTTTTACATTTCAGATTACTGTTAGGTTTCCTACTAGATACAGCTGAAAATACTGCTGATGTAAAATACAGAAAAATACAGAAAAATCATGAGAAAAAAATTATTCTTAGTAGTCAGAAACACCAATTCCTTATTAACCATTTGTCCCTTACTTATTACTGTTATTATTATTGTTTGTCACCACTGGTCCCTAACCATAAGTGAATTCTTCTTATTACCACTAGATTACAGAAGTTATGAGTAAATATGAAAGGACTAATAAACACACTTTATAATTTTTTATACTCCCAATAAGTCCTTTTAAAAAATTTCAGAAAAATAAACATTAACACCTATTTTTAAAATGACTTTCAGGATATTTATGCATATAAAATACATATAACATATTTATA
This sequence comes from Peromyscus eremicus, assembly GCF_949786415.1. Lineage (NCBI taxonomy): Eukaryota > Metazoa > Chordata > Mammalia > Rodentia > Cricetidae > Peromyscus > Peromyscus eremicus. Next base: position 102,543,859 of record NC_081416.1, read on the forward strand.
TGTAACATAAAATATTACTCAGGTAATAAAAAGAAAACTGTAGCATACTACCAACATCTCATGCTAAAACCAGCCATTACAATTCAGGGCCAAATTCTGCTCTGAAGAGACTGGAAGTCAAGCCAAACACTCACTGATGATAAAGCAAACAGTGTTCTGTTAAGAGACAAATATTGTCCACTAAAGCAGGAGCTGGGAATTGTTTTGCAAATAGTCAAATATTTTAGGCTTTGAAGGTTGTATCATCTCTGTCTCAACTACTCAACTCTACTTTCTTAGCATAAAGGTAGCCACAAACAATATATAAATGAACAATGTAGCTGTAATTCAATAAAACTTTTACTACAAAACCAGGAAACATGTCAGATGTGTCCCAGAGGCAGCAGCCAAGGATTCTTTAAGTACTAGGCCTAGATGATTAAGTAGAACATGAACTTACTTATATTGGGTGGCTCACAAGCTACAGAATGAAGGGAGAAAAGGGCTTGAAGCTAAACTTTCAGGACAAAGCACAAAGTTGCACTGAAGAACTAGTCCAGTGAAGAAATTGCTGCAGCTCCTTCAGCTCATTAGATGCCAGAATTAGTTCCACAGCTTCATCTTCACTACCACAGCCACAAGCACTGATGCCAGAAATGTAACCTTACAAGTAATGCTCCTGCCTCAACCTCTAGAAGAAATTTAGCACCCATTACTTTCTCACTTAGGTCTTCAAGTTCTAAATGTGTGGTGTAGGCATATTATACTAATAAAACCTAGGTCACTGCACACACACACACACACACACACACACACACACACACACGAATAAATGAACATATATTTTTAAAATTAAAAACTCCACTTTAGGGGCTGGGAAGCTGACTCAGTAAAGTGTTGATGTAAAACACAAATGCAGCACCATATACGCATCTGTAATCACAGCACTAGAGGCTGGTGAGGGACAGAGACAGGTAGATCCCTGGAGCTCACTGGCCAATCAATCTAGTCAAATGAAGAGCTCTACCTTAAGTGGGAGACAGTCTATTTAAGATAGACACCAATTAAGGGAGATTCAACAACTACCTCTGACCTCCACACTCACTCAAGCGCATGTCCATTTATACACACAAATGTACAGGCACATACACACACATTAGCTTTATTATCTCCACTTTACAAATGAGAAAAACAAGACACAGAAAGCTTAACACTTGACAGAGACAATAAACCCAATAACACCACAGCTTGAAATAGAATCTGCTCCATCATCTTATATAGATTTATATGCTACTTCCCAATTTCTAAAACCAAGCTTTATTCCTCTTTACATTCAAATATCACCAGGAAGCCATCTTGAATAAAGAACATATTCTTATTCCTTAGGATGAATCATAATAAAAGCTAGCCATGTAGTAAATATAAACATCTTGACTCCATTCCTGTGGAGACAGAAATTTCCTAATCTCAATTTTAAAATTATTTAATAATAATAATAAAAACTTGACTGAGAGGCCAGGCATCGTGGTGTATGCCTTTAATCCCAGCACTCAGGAGGCAGAGGCAGGTGGATCTCTGTGAGTTTAAAGCCAGCTTTGTTTCCTCAGTAAGTTCCAGACCAGCCAGGAGTTAAGACCCTGTCCAAAAAAAAAAAAAAAAAAAAAAAGTGGTAATACAAATGTGAACAATCCTTTCTTTTTTTTTTTTTTTTTTTTTTTTTTTGGTTTTTCAAGACCGGGTTTCTCTGTTTAGTCCTTGCTGTCCTGGAACTCACTTTGTAGACCAGGCTGGCCTTGAACTCAGAGAGAACAATCCATTCTTTACTAATCACTGCTATTATCACAAACCATCAACTAATAGACAGATCCAAAAGGTCCCAACTTGGGATAGAAAAGATAAAGGCCTAAAGGAATGGATTCACAAATCAGAGAGGTTCAACATGCTGCTATGGTTTGAACAAGTGAGTAAACCAATAAACCCTAAAAACGCAGTTCTCTCTATCTTCTTTCCCAGACAACTCCACTGGCCTACAAGAAACTCAGCCTAGATTGTTTCCTTTCTCCATACAGGTCCCATACAAACCAGAACAATGCCAACTAAGTCACTGGGAAAGTCTAAAGCCCTCCTTTACCTTAATGCCTCTGCAGACAGACTGAATGGTAGACATGCTTTCAGGTGTGTCACATGGTGACATAATGTGCACCTTCAGGCAAAGTGGGACAGACATCCTTGGTTTTGCAGCTTAAAATACCCATATGCTTGTGGCCAGGAATTCTCTTCTTTAGGATGATAGTGTGGGAGGGGGGTGTAAAGGATGCATTTAGAATTTACAAAGGTAGGGAATAGTGTGAATATGTAATCTCGGAAGGAGCTCTGGCACAAGATAGACATTTAGACCCTGTAGTGCCCAGGGTCTAAACCTGTTCCTGTACTTAGAGCTTCTCATAGCTTGGTGAGGGATAAGAATGGTTTTCAAATGAAAGCATCTGCTGGATGCAGTGCCTGTATTGCGCACACTGAAGGAGCAGCCAAGTAATCAGAGGCAACACAGATGTGCAGAATTAATCACAAAAACATGAAGAATGTAGAAAGTACTTCAGCACACATGTGAAACAGGACATTAATTCTGACTACGAAAAGTAGAAAGGCTTTATCAAGTATTTCCTTCCCCTCAGAATATCCTCCTTGTAGTACTAAGATTCAAATTAGCCAGACAAAATAGTCTGTGATAATTTCAAAGAAAAGTTTGATGAAAAGTAAAACAGTGATGAGGATCTGAAGCACAGGAGTTGCTGTGGATAGTGAATGAGTTATTACTCTAGGATCACACAGCCACATAATAATGTTAAGAGTAAGGCTGAGGCTAGACTCTAAGCCCCTTATTTCAATAGTTCTAAACCTATGGGTTGCAATCCCTTTGGGGGTCAAATGACTCTTTCACAGAGATTGCCTAAGACCATCGGAAAACACAGATATTTGCATTACAATTCATAACAGTAGCAAAATTACAGTTATGAAGTAGCAACAAAAATAATTTTATGGTTGGGGTCACCACAAACATGAGGAGCTATATTAAAGAGTTAAAGCATTAGGAAGGTTGAGAATCACTGCTTATTCCCTTTATGCTATATAGAGCTTATGGGATACTAAGAAAAATCCTTTTGTAAAGATGATAAGCTTAAACATCTGGTACTGACTAAACATCAGGGTTATATAGAAGAAAAGAGCAGGTGATACAGCTTCAACTGAGTCAAAGAATCTTCTAAACTAGTTTTTTGGTGAGCTTTACAAGATACTAGTTTCTTTTGGCATTTGGTGAGGAAGAACTTAGCAAGAGGTTCTCCTATTTCAGTAGAAAAAAGATTCACCTATTAGGTACAAAGCCTGATGACCCTAAACTTCCCTTCTACACTGGGACATAGCTCTGTCATTCTAAAGATCCTTGTTCTCATTTCAGTCCAGTCCTTTGAGTGTCCAAACAATGAGTGACTAAATTAGTCTCAGACCTACTGTCTCCTCCAGTGTTCAGAAATGTTTAGGCTGTGGAGACAACCTAGAACTGTCAACAAGAGCAAATTTTATCCTTCCTTAAAAAGGACCCATATTACCCACAATGTCAAGACCTTTTTTCCAAAGGGAGAGCGCACCAGAGGGAAAGATCTCTTTAACAAAAGGAAATAAAATAAAATAGAAAAAACACAGACTTTGAAGTTGAATCCAGTTTTGATTCCTGACTCTGTCCTTTGAGCTGGTTATGTGTTTCTCTGATCTGGACATTTTAGTCTTTCAAATGAGGATAAATAACTATTGTGAAGTGTCGAAAAAATCATGTTTAAAATATGAAGAATACAGTGAAGACCTGAAATATTCAAGTCCCCAACTGCCACATAAGGAGCCAGGTCTATGACTCCAGGGATGAAGGGAGGAAGGAAGGACGACTGCTGGGGCTTTCTGGCCAGTAGCCTAGCCAACAACAAGAACAAAACCAGGGTAGCCTCAGGTTTAGTAAGAGTCCTCTGCTGTGCAATAATCTTTTTGTACACTGTGAAGATTTGTCACTCAGACTGGCTGAAGAGCCAATAGCTAGGCAGGATTTTGGGGGCAGAGGACACTGGGAAGAAGGGCAGAGACGCCAGGAGTCACCAGCAGATGAAGAGGAAGCAGCATGGCAGTACAGAGTAAAGGTAACTGAGCCTTTAGAATAAAGATATGGGTTAGCGTAAGCTTTTGGTGGAGTTGGGTCTCTGTCAGCGATGCTGTCCGGGGGCTCAGTGTCCAGGACAGTGCCGTGTGGTGTGCCAGTAGCCTGCCCTCGCCACACATCTGGGCACCAGTCTTCGTCCATCGACCTCGGTGTCTTCCTTCCTCCCTTTGCTAGCAGCGGTTTGGTTCTCATCTTTGGAACCACACATTTAGGAACTCAAGCCTGGGACAATGGTGTGAATTACTTGTATCATCATTCCAGTTCTGCTCTGGATCTTCAAAAAATTCCTGAAGTCATATATATGCCCTCTGGTTTCCCCTGTTGTCAGCAGTATATGGCCTAAAAAAGCTATACAAGAATCCAACGCTAAAAATACAGGCAAAGTAGACTGCAAGGGTGCAGATACCATTGGATTACCCACAAAAGGACCAACAGAAGTCTCTGATAAAAATAAAGACTAGTGTGGTTTTTCTGAAAGCCCCTAGCTGTTTCAAATGGACCCAATAATATGAAGCACCTTCTTTGTCTCTTGCCTTTTTTCTCTGAGACCAAGATTCTAGATAAGCAGTTTAGCTAGCTTATCTAGACATGGTATTTATATTTAAAGTGTAAGTAGTTATATTTAATGACCTCACCCTGAGTTTCTGTTTCATTAAGGTAGCTTTCATTTCTGTTATTCCATTTTACTAATATGAATAAATAGAAGGTTTATGTGAGCAGACACCCAGAACTTGAAGTCCTTGGGCCTTTGCATTGATTCTCATGATTCTGACTGCTGTTTTCACTTCCTGTGGGCTCTTGTGACTTGAGTGGGATGAGTCTTACTGTAAAACAGTCGATGGAATGAAGTGTGAAAGATGTAATTACTGTCCAGCATAGTGGAGAGCTGATCCTTAGGAATAGTTATTGCTCCAAGTTAACTGGAAAAAGAAGGAACTAGGGGAAGCTTCTTTTAAATGTAACATCAACATCAATGTCAATCAAATAAGTTCTAATTCTGCTGTACTTCTATTCCTACAAATGCATTAAACATTCAGTTTAACTTGTTAAAAAAAAAGATATGGGTTAAGTTGTAAGAGCTAGTTAGTAACAAGTCTAAGCTATCGTCTGAGCTTTCATAAACAATAAGAAGTCTCCATGTGGTTATTTGGGAGCTGGCTGGTGGGACAAAAAGGGTCCTACTACAGTCCTTGTCTCATAGGAATATAGCAGAGCAAAAAAGAGTATCTGACATCCTCATGTGGCCTCCATGCATGCACCTACATATGTATACCTATAACACACAAACAAAGATTACATATTGTATGACTTCACTTACAGGCAATGTCAAAAGTAAATCAAATCTACAAAAATAAAAGAGACTGAGAGTGAATGCTAATGGGTTTCTCATAAGATGGCCAAATATTCTAAAACTAGGTTGTAGTATTGGTTGTACTAACAACTCTGAATAAACTAAAATAACACTGAATTGTATATGCTTTATATGAATTTTATGGTATGTGAATTCTATTTAATAAAGCTGTTAGAGGTTGGGGATATGGCTCAGTTGGTAGAGTACTTACTTGCCTAGCATACATGTGTGGTGATATTGTATTCCCCAAAATATTGTGTACCCTAATAAACTTATCTGGGGTCAGAGAACAAAACAGCCACTAGATATAGAAGCCAGAAAATGGTGGCACAAATGCCTTTAATCCTAGCATTCTAGAGGCAGAGATTTGTCTGGATCTCTGTGAGTTCAAAGCCACACTGGAAACAGCCAGGCATGGTAACAAGAGCCTTTAATCCCAGGAAGTGATAGCCAGAAGCAGAAAGGTATTTAAGGTGTGAGGACAAGGAACTAGAGCTGGTTAAGCTTTTAGGCTTTTAGCAGCAGTTCAGCTGAGATCCATTTGGATGAGGACTCAAAGGCTTCCAGTCTGAGGAAACAGGATCAGCTGAGGAATTGGCGAGGTGAGGTAGCTGTAGCCTGTTCTGTCTCTCTGATCTTCCAGCATTGACCCCAATACCTAGCTCGGGTTTGTTTTTATTAACAAGACCTTCTAACAATTCATGTTACATACATGAATGAAATCCTGGGTTCCATCCTCAGAACTGCACAAAACCATACTTGATGACATATTCTTAAAATCCCAGCACTTACAAAGTAGAGGCAAGAGGATCAGAAACTCAAAGTCATTCTGGTCTAGAGAGTTGAGGCCACCCTGGACTCTAGGAGATCCTATCTCAAAAAATAAACAAAAATAAAATAAAGCTATTTAACATAACACAGACAAAGCTGTGGTAAAGAAGCAAAACACCTACTGGACTTAACAAGTAGGCCTCGGTTAAAAGCCCTGACTCTACCACTCACTGCCTATATAATCATGACTTCTCATTGGACCTCAGCTTCTTTACCTGTAAAATATGGATATAAAAGGAACTCATACTTTTACAAAATAGCTAGACGATTGGGTCAAACAAACAAACAAATATGAAAATACTTTACATACAGTTAAATTATCTGAGACACTTATTTTTCTTGATAGGCATTCCTTGCCACTAGTATCAATAACCAAAACCACTGAAACTAACAGACAAAAACATTTTCCTTATTTTACTTAAGTAGCTTTGTGATTTTTCTCCATAAGCTAGAGAAAATGGGCAGCTCTCCAAATTTACTATGAAGAGTAAGAAAGCTTTAAGTGTATGTATAGAGGTACTCAGCCCTGACCACATTCCCCCTTGCCAACAAAAAAGGTTACCCTTTACCCAGGTGTGGTGGTGAGTGTCTTTAATCCCAGCATTTAGAAGGTGGAGGCAGGCAGATCTTTGTGAGTTAGAGGCTAGCCTGGTCAACACGGCAAGTTCCAGACCAGCCAAGGGTACACGTCTATCTTTTTTAAAAAAGCCTTCTTCCCTATAAACTAACTTTCTATTTTAGCTGGTAAGCTTTGACCACCATGTCATCACTGAAATAGGAAGCAGTTGTCAAGAATAGTAGCTGTAACATGACTTCTAGTTCTGGGTTGGCAGAAACAGCACAGCCACCCTGGTTCTTCAGAGACATTTATTCAGTGGTCACAGACTATATAAAAGGACATTATTTATGAGCAAACAAAAATGGAAAAGAGAAAAAGAACAGCTGTTTAGCACTTTTGTTAAAGGAAGAAAACTAAGGAACTTGATAAGGCAACAGCACGAAATCATTTAGCCCTAGTCATGACAAGTATACAAAAAACAAGCAGCATTCGGTTTATAAAGAATTCAGGGCCTGAGGACAGAAAAAAATCAGAACTTATCCGAAACTACTATCAAAATGCTACATAATCTTGACTAAATCAACCTCTGTCAATCACTTTCCTTCCCATGTGCTTTCTGACAATTCAGTATTTTCACAAATAAGACAACTACTGTATGCAAAAGTCTATGTTTAACAAAACCATCTCTATGCTCATGGACTTTACAAGACAGAATACTCAAGCTGGATATTTTAAAAAATGAAATAAACACTCCAATTATAATATAATTGCAACCTGTGTTCCACAGCCAATGCAAATCGGTAAGATGTAGAAATTTTACCAACAAATCCCAGATTACAAACCAGAAGTAGCTTCTCTCAGCTCACCTTCTAACACAAACAGGGGCTCAGTATTTCTTTGTCACCTTACTACCCAGTTCAGCTGAAGGCATTATGGTCGATCCTTAAAGACAAGACAGACAAGCCAGCTCCAGCAACTCCATGTACCTACACAGCCCTCTTTTCTCTGTTTCTGTTTTGTTTTGTTTTTCTGAGACAGGGTTTCTCTGTGGAACCCTGACTTTCCTGGAACTCAATCTGTAGACCAGGCTGGCCTCGAACTCAGAGATCAGCACTTTAATCCAGAATGCTGGAATTAAAGGCATATGCCATAATCTCCCACTTCTTTCTCACTTTCTTAAACCACAAAATGGAGATAATACTGATACTTCCCAGTATTGTTTGGAGTTTTTTTTAAAAAATGGAGAAAAGTACTCTGAAAAGCTCACAAACAAAAAATGTTTTATTAGGTAAACAAGACTAAAGCCTTAAAAAGAAAGAAATCAAGCCTTTACCCCAGCGTGTTATCAATGCTTAGCAACAGATATCCAATAAAATGTATAAACCCATGACAATATCAGAACTACCTCACGGTAGTTAAACAGTATAAGGGTTAAATCAAATAATATACAGGTAAGGGACTTAAAGCAGTCCCTAACAACATATACTTGTAACAACATTAGCACCTATTAATTCATTTAACCTTTCTTTCTCTCCATTTTCTGATCTATAAAACTGTGATAACAGTACTTAACTCAAAATTATTAAAACAAGCTATTTTACTCAAGGCTTAGAACAGTGGCTGGCACATTTTATATTATATAGAATATTATAGGAGATCATATCAATATTAGCTTTATCTTCTAGCTATCCTCATAACTTACATACAAAAAGTACTGAGTCTCAGTTACAGTTGATTTTTCCCCCACAATGACATTTAGCGTTATCTAGACATTTCTGATCAGGGTGACTTTGTGGGGTAAGGAGTGTATTAGCTTCTAGTAGACAGATGACAAGGGCATTGCTAAACATCTTATAACAGAACTGGGGTGATGGCTCATTGTGAAAAGAGCTTTCCACACAAGTACAAGGACCTAAGTTCAGATCCCCAACACCCAGGTAAGGGCAAGACATAGTAGCACAAACCTGTAATCCCAGAACTGGGTAAACACAGACAGAGAAACCCCTATAGTTTACTGGTTCTAGGTTCAGTGAAAGACCTTGTCTCAAAAAATAAGATGGGTGGGGCTGGAGAGATGTTCAGCCATTATGAGTACTTGTTGCTCTTGCGGAGAGGATCCAGGTTCAATTCCCAGCACCCACATATTCCCAGCACAACCATCCATAACCCCAATCCACGGGTTCCAACAAAGACACACACACCTGGTAAACATACAGGCAAGCAAATAAAACACCGTAAGTTTTTGTTTGTCTGTTTTTGGTTTTTGGTTTTTTTAATAAGAAGAGGGGAGAGCAATGGAGGAAGATAGCCGAAGTTGACCGCGGGCCTCCATGTACACACACACAATAAGGACACCTATGCACACACATGAATCTACCACATACACACATACAGAAACATACATACATGCACACGATTTTTATATTCATAAGACTGCGTCACATTCACCCAACAGAGAATTCTATTAGCTGAAATAACAAATCCTGAGGCTGAGAAATGAATATAGTTAAACACAACTGTAAAACCCAGCACTTAGAAGACAGACGAATCATGAGTTCAAGGTCTATATATAAAATAAGTCAAACAGAAGTTCTACCTGCTGCACATCTGTGAACTGTTTTAACACATGAATCTTTGTTCTAGACTTTATTAAATGGGCATAAACATTTTTAGAGCTGCCTTTACCAAAACTCAGAATGGGCAGGAAATTTACAAAAGAACAGAGACCAGTGGGAAAACAGCTATTCTTTTCTCCTGTGCCAGGCTTTTGCTTTTTCCAGGAGCTAACACCAAGATGTGTCTCAGATACTTTGCGAATATTCTCTCTTCTCTTCCCCCTCCTCCTCTCTCCACCACTGAACAGGTTTAAAATCAAGATCTAGTTCCATCATCAAAGGACGGGCACTAGTGGCCTCTTTTCCTCATATTCAGAGTTGCCCTTGAGCTCCAGTCTGGGCTGTGGACCAGAAAAGCTTCCCTACTTACCCAGGGGTCGATTTCATGCAGAACTACACCTACTGCTATTCCTTCTCAAGGTTAGGCAGATATTTTGCTTGAAAAGTTTAGCTTGGGTTGGACAATGTGAACTCATTTCCTTTTCCCAGCTTACAGGAATGAACTGGGCTCAGGGAGGGGCCAAAGGCAAGTTGTAACAGCTTACTTTGGACTTTCTCCCCAGGAAGTGGCTTTGAAGAGAAAAAAAAAGACTGTGGGTATCTTAGGGAGAGAAAATATGGAGAATGGGCTTTAGAGAGTAATCAACCAACACATACAGGTATTTCAAGAACAAATGCCTCACTACAGGGGGCAGGGGGCTATTAAGCGAGTGCTCATTATGTGCCATTCACTGTCATAGCTTACTTCACTCAATATTCACAAGCAGTTTCTGAGGTATATTTACCCTAATTTCAGAGATGAAGACAGTGAGGGTTAGGGAGGTAGTTAACTTGCCTTAGGTCACGCATACAGTAAGTTTCAGGTGAAATGTATTCCTATACTTTTTAGGCACCAGAAAGGTAGGCTGCTGTGATAATTAATTTCATGTGCCAACCTGACTGGCCACAGGCTGCCCAGATTAAACATTATATTATTGGTGTGTATGTGGGTGTTTCAAGATGACATTAACATCTGAATCACTGGGCTCAGCAGAGTGCCCTCTGCACGGTGGATTGGCACTGTCCAATCCTTTCAGGGCCTGCAGGGAACAAAAGGTGAATGAAGGGGGAACTCACCCCTTTTGTTTCCTGCCTGCCAGCCTGAAAGATGTGTCTTCTCTTCTTCTAGGTCTCAGAAAAGGATTTACATCAGCTGCCTTAATTCACAGGCCTTCAGACTCAGACATAAATGTCTGCTTTTCCTAGGTTTCTAGCTTGAAAATAGCATCCTCCATAATTGCAAGAGTCAAAGCCTTATAATAAAGATTTGAGACAGAATGTCCACTAATACTCTTTCAACTACTTTCCTGAACTATTGAAGGGGGTTTTTATTTTTTCTGAGGCATATCTCACTAGGTATCCAGGATGGTCTAGAGTTTACTATGAAGCTCAGGCTGACCTCAAACTCACCGAAATCCTCCTGTCTCAGCCTCCTGAGTGCTTGGGACCATAGGCATACCTAGTGGAGTGTTTTTCATTTATTTATAATAAAATCTTTTGGTTTCTCTGGGAACTTTTTGTTGCTGTTGTTTCTGGAGACAGGGTCTCTCTGTATAGCCCTGGCTGTCCTGGAACTCACTATATAGACCAGGCTGGCCTCAAACTCAGAAATCTGTTTGCCTCTTCTTCCCAGGTGCTGAGATTAAAGGTGTGTGCCACCACTCCTGATTTCCACTGGAAAATTTTTAATGCATAGTTTTAAGCAACAATTTAGCCTTACATAGGCTTATTTGAGGTTTCATTCTAATATTTCCTCATATATGGCTATCTAGCATATAATTCTTATATACTTGTTTCTGATCATCTCCCAAATCCTTAAAATTTAATGTTACCAAAAATCTTAACCTTACTTAGGCATTGATTCACTTAGGTCTGCCATGTGATCAAGGTCACAGAGTTATGAGAGCTACTTAGCCCCAGCTCTTCCCACTTTTAATGAGAATCTCTAACATCTTAAAGAAAAAGGAAAAAGCACTTTCTCCTGGGGTTATTAGGATAAACTTAATGTGGGAAGTTTTAGTCTTTATAAAGATGATAGGATCTCAGTACAGTGGGGGAAGGGAAATACAGTCTGCATGCAGAGGTCAGAGGACAACTCAAGTCACCAGGCTTCTTGGCAGCAAGCAACTTTACCTGCTGAGCCATCTTATCTACCTAATACTTAACTTTTAAAAGACAATTTCTACCTTTTTTGAACATTTATTCTGCTTGCTGTATGTATTACATAGCAAGCAATTCCAGAAGCCTTGTCTTAGCTATGTGTAAATCAAATTTGTTCCAGACTCTGTGACAAAACAAAACTGAGCATGGTGGCTAAACTCTGTAATCACAGCACCTGAGGGGAAAAAAGCCAACCTGGGCTACAGACAGACTACACGGTGAAACTCTGCCTGAAAAAAAAATCAAGAGAGAGAAAAAGAAGGGGAGAGAAGGATGGAGGGAAGAAGGGAAGAAGAAAGGGGTGAATTGGGCAATCTTTTCCCTAAACTAGAGTTTCCTAAACTGTTTTGACACCAACCTACAATAAGAAAACATTTTATATTGAGTTCTAGTACACACCTATGCATGCACATGTACACACACAGATCTAAATGTAAAACTACAACAAAGCTTCATAAAATAATCTTTGCTCATTTGGGAGTAGGGGATGCATACAGGATCTCAGTAGCTCTGTCTGTGAAACTCCTGATTTTTTTTTTTTTTTTTTTGGTTTTTCCAGATAGGGTTTCTTTGTAGTTTTAGAGCCTGTCCTGGAGCTCACTCTGTAGACCAGGCTGGCCTTGAACTCACAGAGATCCACCTGCCTCTGCCTCCTCAGTGCTGGGATTAAGGCATGCGCCACCACTGCCCGGCGAAACTCCTGATTCTTGGGTGTTAGAATTAAAGCACTACAGTTGGCCTTGCTTTATATATATATTTATAGTATAGTATATATAAAAATATATATATATAAATATATAAATATATACTATAATATAAGTATAAATAACTATATAAGTATAAATATAACTATAATTTTATAATTATATAAAATAACTATATAAGTATAAATATATACTATACTATAAATATATATATATGTCTTTTAAAAGTTAAGTATTAGGTAGATAAGATGGCTCAGCAGGTAAAGTTGCTTGCTGCCAAGAAGCCTGGTGACTTGAGTTGTCCTCTGACCTCTGCATGCAGACTGTATTTCCCTTCCCCCACTGTACTGAGATCCTATCATCTTTATAAAGACTAAAACTTCCCACATTAAGTTTATCCTAATAACCCCAGGAGAAAGTGCTTTTTCCTTTTTCTTTAAGATGTTAGAGATTCTCATTAAAAGTGGGAAGAGCTGGGGCTAAGTAGCTCTCATAACTCTGTGACCTTGATCACATGGCAGACCTAAGTGAATCAATGCCTAAGTAAGGTTAAGATTTTTGGTAACATTAAATTTTAAGGATTTGGGAGATGATCAGAAACAAGTATATAAAGGCATGCGCCACCACTGCATGGTGAAACTCCTGATTCTTGGGTGTTAGAATTACAGCACTACAATATATATATCTATATATATTCCTGATGGGTTCTTAAAACCAATCTAGCATTTTAAATCTACAATTTAACAGTTATATTTAATAGTTTGAAACAACACTAACCTTGAGAAACTCACAGATCAAAAAAGATGAAAAGGCATGAACAACAACAAAAATAATTACAATAGTATGTCTAGTATTCTGTTCCAATCTAAGATCCAAGCCAGGTCTGCTGTCCAGATCAAATGTCAAAATTCTTTCAGTACAGCACAGTGCCAATGCATGTAGTAATTTCTATAATGAGGCACACTTCCATGAGAAATAAAAAAAAGTAAGCCGGACAGTAGTGGCACACACCTTTAATCCCAGCACATGGGAGGCAGAAGCAGTATCTCTGAGGCAAGCCTGGTCTATAGGCTACATAGAGAAACTCTGTCTGGGGGCAGGGGGGGAGCGTGGATAAGGGGACAAAGGGGGAAAGAAGTCAAGTGACTGGGAAAAGTAAAGTTCCCTGACATATGACTGGGAAGTTCCCATGTTTTTGCAGAAGTTAAAATACAGTATTTTGTTTATGTCTAAAGCAGTCTAGAAACTCTATTGTGATCCATAAATGCTTGTGGGTGAAATTCTTAACCTTCTCTCCTAAAGTTGAAAAACAGCTTGACGTTTTTAGGATGAAATCTACCTTAGATGGTGTTCTGTTTTGGTGGTGCTGTTTTGTTTTGCTTTGTTCTGCTGTTTTGCAGTACTGGGAATTGAACTCAGGGACTTACACATGCTAAACAAGTGCTCTGAGCTATATCCCCAGCCCTGTTGTGTTTTAATAGAACTTGTCGTTCATTCCTAATAGAAGTCTCAAGGCACACAGGCCACATGGTGCTGAAAGATAGTTTCTCTACAAGAACTGTCCAAGGAAAGAAATCCAAGAATTGCTACTGTAAGCCAGAATTCTAGCCGTTATATCAGAGAATTTCTATACGGCCTTGAGTTATTCATCTACAAAACAGTAGTAAAACTACACAATCAGTAAGCATCTTTATTATTAAGTTGAGGAGGAAAAAACATGAAAAAATAAATTTAGGTAAAACAATCTGTGCAAAGACAAGGATGATCTGAGGTTCTAGAACTAAACTTCTTGATCTCTACATTGCATGATACTTTCAGCTGGAGGCAGAACGGAAAAGTCTCAACCAATGGCCTGCTTAACAAGCATCAGTTCATCTGTCTGAGCCTGTGTTCTCATGTGAGAAGCCAGTGATCAGAAGCCATGGTGGTATAAACTTTCATATTCAGAGACAGAGACAAAATTCCCAGCCATGAAAATGACCACCAATCACAGTACAGTTCTCTGTGGAGAACGTAAGCAGATGCTGGGAACTATGTGGTAACTATCCTACAAAAAGTAATCCCAACATAAGGTAAAGGCTGTGCCAAATGCCTAATTGGGAGTTTTTTTGGGTTTTTTTGGTTTTTTTTTTTTGGTTTTTCGAGACAGGGTTTCTCTGTATAGCTTTGCGCCTTTCCTGGGACTCACTTGGTAGCCCAGGCTGGCCTCGAACTCACAGAGATCCGCCTGGTTCTGCCTCCCGAGTGCTGGGATTAAAGGCGTGCGCCACCACTGCCCGGCTCTAATTGGGAGTTTTAAAATTCTCCACACAATAGTTGAAGGACTAGCCTTTAATAGACAATGCTGGGGATAGGGAAAGACCTAAAGAGTTTTCTGATCCTTTGCATTCCTCTCTTTTGTACTCCCAGGGCATCATGGTTATACTTGTCTTCTCTTTTCAGGGCTCTTTTTTTAAATTATAGGAGAAGAGGGTTAAACTGTCAAGGAAAAGAGCCAGGTATATCTGCAGGTAAGTACCTAGAGCCACACCAGAGAAAACATCTAAACAGAGTAGGAAGATAATACAGTAGGCAGCCGCTGGCCTCTCAGGATCCACAGATGACTAACCCTCAAAACAGAAGTTAGGAACCTAGTATGGATATTTACTAGCTCCAAACACCCATACCACTCTAAACTACCCTAGTCACTGGAGAATGAGGTATTATGAGCTGAGCTGCTTGGTGCCTCTACTAGATGACCTTGAGCCATTCACTGCTTCACTCGGGGCCTGAACAATTCCAAAAACAAACTGCCAATTCAAACTGGAAATGAATGTATCTGACAAGACTACATTTTATCAAGTACTAATTTTGCTACTCCAGCATAAAGTATCTTTAAATTTTTAATTAGCATGTATCCAAAAGTCTCAAAGGTATATGAATGAAAATAGCGAATATTTTACACCTAGTAAGCATTTAGTGTGGGAATAAGTGCAGTGCAGTACCTCATTTTCACCTTTAATCTTCACAGCAATTCCCAGGTTACAAACTGAACAAACTTCTCAAAGTTACACAGGTAAACAGAAGACATGGAATTTCTCCTAGCTCTACTGATTCTAAGTCTAATCCTCCTTCCACCAAACTAGTATTTTCTAGGCTTCTAATGAAGAGGCCTAACTTAACATTAGTGCAGCCATGACAGGCTACAGACTAACAATACTGGGATTAGGCCTCACCATTACAATAACCAGGAAAAGCTACAAACTGTACCCTGTGGGGAACCAATCAGAATTGAGACAAACAAGTACTAAATGCTCTAGAACATAAAGGATAGCTTATATCACTTGTATATAGGTTGCCAGTTTCCTCGCAACAACGCCAGTACCAATCCCTGTTTGACAAGACTTCTGTTGCCCCACTCCTGCCCAATCAGGAGTTCAACCCCCATCTGAATCCAGAATTCCCCTACACCCCCAACCTTTACTCCTTAAAAACCCTGCCTCCACTAATCTCGAGGCTCTCCCTGACCCAACCGCTCTGTTAGAACAGATGGAGAGCCCAAGTGCAAGCATGAAATAAAGGCTCTTTGCTTTTGCATACGAACTCAGACTCCTGATGGTCTCTGGAAAGGGGGGGGGGGGGGGTGTTTCTCATGATGCTGGCATAACATTATTCCAGAAAGAATGTTTACCTGAAAAGTAAGAAAACAGAATGGGGAAGGGGATAACAGCTTAGTTTTACTCAGCTGTTTTCTATAGTAAGGGAAATAACAGTAAGCACCGGAGCCATAAAAAATAAGAGATCTCAGCTGAGGGCAGTGGTGGTACACACCTTTAATCCCATTAATCCCAGCAGAGCTAGGTGTATCTCTGAGTTTGAGAACAGCCTGGTCTATAGAGCTAGTTTCAGGACAGCCAGGGTGTTACAGAGAAAGCCTGTCTCAAACCTCCACCCCCCAAAAAAAGAAAAGAAAAAAGAGATCTAAACAGTTAAAAGCAAGTGTCAACTGAATTCCTCCCTCTTTTGCCCTCCCCTCCCCTACTCCACCTGGAAGGCCTGTTCCATGTCCTCTGTCTTTCCAAGAAGATCTTTATCCCTCAAGACCTAGATTCCCTGAAGAAGCTATATCACTTTAGGGGCAGGAGATACATCCATTGGCAACTAATGCCTGTATCAACAAACACTGTTTAAAATACATTTTTTAAAAGTCTAGGTTTCTTAGGAGTCATCTAGGTGCATTGTTCTATTACTGTATCTTCAAAAATACAGAAAAGAGGGTAACCTCACATCCTTTAGGCTCTTTGCCCATGGCATCAAAAAACCAATCCCTTTCTTCTGAGAACTTTAAGACTGTTAGTCACTACAGCAATCCATTTCCAAGCTTTTTTTTTAAAGCCTCAAAGTTTCTTTCTAATCAGATCTTACAATATCCTCAACATTTAAACAAGCAAAAGTAGAACTACTGTGTCTGAAATGGAGATGGGTAAGTCCACTTCCTCAGCTTCTTCCCACTTCCCAAATTTACCCAGTAACCTGTGAGAGTCTACTGCAAAGCCCTGGCGCTCTAGCTTAATGTCTTGAAGTCAGAGAGAGACTGTGACTTAGACTCACACTGTGAATCAATGCCAAACTGCAATGCAAACCCACACTGACTTCAAGGTCAGTCAGTCTCCATCTCCTCACACTTCTCCTTTAGGATGATCAGAAGATGATGAATGAAACCAGTTTTTAAAAATACCAATTACTGAAGAAAAGTACAGTTCCCTCAGCTAATTTTCTCTACAGTCAAAAAAAAGTTAAAATACTTGTACAAAAGATTTCACCAGACAGTACCAAAGAGCAAAAAAATCGTTGATGCTCCCAACTCCCACTAGTGTCCTGTTTGTTGTTTGTAGAAAGAGGCATAACTGTGTTATTAACTAAGAAAGATCCTCAGTAGATAAATGAGACCCAGGAGGCTTCTGAAGGAGTCCCTGCTCCTTGCATCCCCAGAAACCATCTCTTAAAGACATACAGGAATTCTCTTCATATCTACCAAGCCTAGAAAATGGATCAGAATTGGTGCTTGCTTATAAAGGCTCGCTCGCCGGGCGGTGGTGGCGCACGCCCTTAATCCCAGCACTCGGGAGGCAGAGCCAGGAGGATCTCTGTGAGTTCGAGGCCAGCCTGGGCTACCAAGTGAGTTCCAGGAGAGGCGCAAACCTACACAGAGAACCCTGTCTCGAAAAACCAAAAAAATAAATAAAAATAAAAATAAATAAATAAATAAATAAAGGCTCGCTCCTTTATAAATGTTGTAGATAGCCTGGGTCTCAATGTCAAAAGTAATCTTCACCCACCCAGACAAGGGTTGGCCTGTGTGACTACAATACAACCGAAGTGATGGCATGCCACTGCCAAAGCTAGATAGATGATAACAGGCACTAGGCTTCCGTCTTGATTGTTCTCTTCTCTTTCAGATCACTTCTTTAGGGAAACCAGCTTCATTTACTATCATCTCATTCATTCTCATGGTGAAGCTTTTGCAACTCTGGATACAAATCCAATTTCATCTTTCCTTTAACTTCTTTTGAAGTTTGCTTCTAATTCAAGTTGGCAGATTAGAAATGTATTTACCCATGCTTCCTCCCCAAAGTCATGCTAAAATAACAGCTTAAAATATACATAAGGTAAAAACCTCAATGACGACAACATCAGACAGTAAGGGACTTCAGCAAATATTTAGAGTACAGATAACAAATGGAAGAGTTATGACTCAAGAACAATTGAAGTTATAGTCTAGAATATTATCAGGTCTCTAAGATGCAGAGTCTCTCCCTGCACAGACAATGGGAATACATAACCTAGAATCACTACATTAAAACACATGAAGAAAAAGGCCTAGAAAACAGAAGGAAAAGGCCTAGAAAGTAGAAAGCATTTGTTCAAACCCACAGAGTGAGCCCAGATGTTTTTTTTCTTACCTTTCTATACAACATTACTTAGTCCTCTTAAGAGACTGCAGACTGAATCAATAACCCATGCCACAAAACAAGGAGGCAGAGCTATGTCTCAAGGCCTACCTTTTAACAACCAATTTCACAAAGGTGCTTAATATCTGGACTCTTTGGTGAGAACTCAAGCTGCTGGGATAAGAGCCCCATGTTCCAATTGTCTGATGATTCTACAGCACTGAAAATGTAGGTTATTGACACCTGACGAAAGAAAGAAAGAAAGAAAGAGAGAGAGAGAGAGAGAGAGAGAGAGAGAGAGAGAGAAAGAGAGAAAGAGAGAAAGAGAAATGAAAAGGTTTCGGGGCAAAACAGAAGTACATACTGTTTCAAGTCAAAGTTGAGTTCATCTACCTTGCCCTTGGTAGTGAGAAGCAGCTTTTCATCTTTTTAGAACAGAACATGCTCAAAGGTTAGCAGTGTTATATCTGCTAATCAGCTAAACAATCATTTCAAAATGCCAAATTATAGGATCGCCCACAATTCCAATTAGGACATTATAAATATTCCAGGGCAATTTCTTAATATGGCTATTAAGTGTGTGCTGTGCCTATGTGTCCCTCCATTCCAACTTGCTCCCATTTGAACTCCTGTCTATCACTGCATTAAATAAAACTATACACTCAATTTCTTTATTTGTGTTATCCATGGGAAGAAGGCTGAATTGGGAATCACAAGGAGAGTTCTAATTACAGTTCAAGCATGGAGTCAGCAAACTCAGCTTATCCGTTATGATGTTGTAAATCACTTTTATCTCTCTGGGCTTCAATGACATCATATATAAAAGGGATATAACATTCATGTCAGAGACCATTGTGAATATTAAATGAAAATATTTATTGGGAGCTTACCAGCAATAAGGCTCTCAGCTTATGGTATTTCCTCATTATTGAGCTCCTGGTACACAGTAGTACCTCTAACCTTAGAAGGATTGATGGTTGTAAGAAAATGTTTAGGGGCAGACAGGGTATGAGAATGATTACAAGAGAGTGGAGTATAAAATACACAGTACAATAAATGCTGTCACTTAAGAGGAAACGTCCCTTCTGTTAGTGGAGAAATTAACCCAGGGAGCTCAAAAGAGAAGCTCTTATTCTATGGTAAGAAGCTTTGGCTTTCTCTTCCTCTTTGGGGACAAGACTTGACTTGATGGGCTTTGGTGCAACCAGGTTTGAGGAAGGTGCTTCACTTCCTGGGGCCTTACAAAACTCAACCTCAAAAGGGAACACAAGTGTACACAGAAACAGTTAAAAAGCAAAAAAATGAAATGAGTAAATGAAAAAACAAAGCAGGCAATGAACTTGAAAGCAAACTAAACAGTGTGCTAAAGCGAGGCAAAGGAGCTGTAGAACATCTCTGTTACCATGGTAACGGAGGAAGTAAGCAAGAGCATTATCTAATTATCTGAGTTCTCAAGGCCAAAGAGAACATCCAGTTATCATTTATATACATAAGAAGAATGAAACCAGAGAGGGCACTGAGCAGAGAAAGCCGGACCTGAAACAATAGGACACTTCACAGTTCAGATAGACTCTTTTTCATCTTGAATTTTTGGAAGATTATTCAATGAAGGAAGTATTATTTTTTCCTAACGAAACTTTTTCTGTGAGAAGTGGTGATGGTGGTAGTGCCGGCTATAAAGCACTTGCCAGACTACCCAAGGGACCAACCCTGAAGCTATACCCTCTCCTTTGAGACTGATCTTACTAAATTGCCCAGACTGGCTTGAAACTCCTAAAGTCCATCAAACCTCTTGCCTCAGCCTCCTGAGTAGGTGAGACTATAAATATGCATCACTTTGCCCAGATAAGATTTTTTTCTTAATTATTTAAGTGTGTGTGTATGTATGTGTGAGTGTGTGTGTGTGTACACATATGCTACAGCCTGCATTAGAGATCAGAGAACAACTTTCAGGAATTAATTCTCTCTTCCACCTAGTTGAGACGGTTTCTCTTCTTTCTATTGCTAAAGTGTATACTCCATGCTAGCTGGCCCATGAGCTTCCAGTTGATCCTCCTGTTTCTACCTCCCATCTTGAAACAGGAGTGCTGGAATTACAGATGGTACCTATCTTCTTACATGAGATCCAGGATCCAGAAATGAACTCAGGTCATCAGGCTTAGATATGATTCCACTGAGCCGTCTTCCTGGCCCCTAGCTAAGATCTTTAAAGTGTATGCTTGTGATGTTTATGCTAGTTATCATTGTAGATTTTTCTGGAGTAAATAATGCTTTCCTTTCTGGTACCATAGTTTATAACAATAGATGACAGAGATAGATAGGTTAGATAGACTACATAATACATACATACATACATAGAGATAGATGATAGACAGGCAGACAGATATAGAAGATGATAGATAGATAGATAGATAGATAGATAGATAGATAGATAGATAGATAGATAGAGATATAGATGATAGATAGAAATAGATGATAGACAGACAGTTCACCCTAAGGAGCAAAGAATGTAGCTCAGTTGGCAGTGACTGCCTAGAATTACAAAGCTCAACATCCCATAAACTAATTGGTGGTACATGCCTATAATCCTAACACTAGAGAGATTGAGACAGAAGAATCAGTGAGATAAAGGCCAGCCTGAGCTACATAAGATCCTGTCTCCAAATAAACAAAAATTCATGGTGAAGACTTATGCTTCCTCAGGTAAATGACGTGGACTAGTGTACTTAACAGCTTTAGTCAACTTGACACAGCTAGAGTTATCTGGAAAGAGGGGACCTCAACTAAGAAAATGCCTCCATCAAACTGGACTGTAGGCAAGTCTGTGGGATATTTTCTTGATTAATGATTGATGTAGGACAGTTCACTGTGAAGAGTGCCATCCCTGGGACAAGTGGCCCTGGATACTATAAAAAAGGAAGCTCAGCCAGGTGGTGGCGGTGAATGCCTTTATACAACACTCAGGAAGAGGCAAGGCAGGCAGATCTCTGAATTTTCAGACAGCCAGGATTACACAGAGAAACCCTGTATTGAAAAACAAAAGCAAAAACAAAACCAAAGAGAGGAAGGAAGGAAAAAAGGAAGGAAGGAAGGAAGGAAGGAAGGAAGGAAGGAAGGAAGGAAGGAGGAAAGGGGAGGGAAGGGAAGGGAAGGAAAGGGAAGGGGGAAAGGAAAGGAAAAGGAAAAAGGGAGAAGAAAGGAAAGGAAAAAAAAGGAAGGAAGCAAACTGAGAAAGCTGTGGAGAGCAAGCCAGTAAGAATTCCTTGATGGCCTCTGCTTCAGCTCCTGCTTCCAGTTTCCTGCTTTGACTTCCCTTCATGATGGACTGTAAACTGTAAAATGAAATAAACCATTTTCTGCCAAGTAGTTCTTGGTCATGGTATTTACACAGCACTAAATATCAAACTAGAACAATTAGGCAACTGTCAATATTCTCATCCCAAATGCACTACTCTTTTAAGTCTTTGACTCTGCAATGTATCAATCATCCAATAAAAAACACTATGTATCAACCTCTATCCTGAGAAGAGCAAACACAAATTTGAACCAGACAAAATTCCTGACTTCACAAGTGCCCATTCTGGTAAGATTCATAGGCAAGCAGTCATAACAAAATGGATTCAGGAACTGGAAAAGCATTTGCTGGTCTTCCAGATGATCCAAGTTCAGTTCCCAACAGCCATGTAGAATGGCTCATAACTGCCTATAACTCTAGGTGCAGGTGAATCCAATACCCTCTTCTGGCCATCTCTGGCACCCATACACACATGGCATATACTCACAGAAGCATATACACAAAATTTTTTAAATTAGTCTTAAGAAGTGGTTCAAATCCCGCATTTACCCTTTACCAGCTAAAGTAAATAACTGCTTTTATCTAAATTCCAGACTCCTCATTTGTGAAACTGAATCAATATGATATGAATATGATCAATCTAACTTAAAATGTTATTTGTAAGTACTTGAGGGAATAATATATTTAAATCACCCATGAGAATGTCAACTCCAAAGAGTGAAGATCTAACTAATAAGTATAAGACTCCATGTTTGATGCCCCACCATACACACATACCCCCCAAAAAGTCTGATCCATAATGTATAGTACATACATATTTACTCAATTGATGGCTTATGTGAGACTATCTCGGGAAGGGAGAAGAGAAGAACAGCATCTCAGCATTGTGTTTTCTCATCATCAAGGACCCTCCAAGGAAAAGTTGTTTGCCTGAAAGTGAGATTTCATGTTCTGAAGCTCTCACGCATTAGAACCACAAACTCTTCCCTAGGGTTAACAAACAGAAAGAGGAACCTGGCAGGTCACATACAGTGACTATGAATGAAGTAAAGAGCTATATGGCCTAGCTAGGATAGCAATGGAAAATGGCCATCAGAATTCAGCCAAAAACCCAAGACCCCAAACCCTGTATTTCTTCAGGTTGAAGACTATGAAAGCCTGATTAAACACAAATATCTATGCAACATGGAGGGTGAGAGATTAGGGCCCCACCAGGATTAATGAAACCCTCAAGTCCTAGATGTTCTCTACTTCAGCATTCCTTCAAAAAAAAAAAAAAACACCAATAAAAATACACCAGCATATCCACTGTGGGTCAGGTATTTGACAAAGGACATAGACATGGTTCCAACTTTTGAGACATTTACAGTCACAATGCTTTTCATTTGATTTCATTTCAATTCACAAAGATTTCTCCACTAAAGTCCTGACATGAGCTCTTCAGTGAGCCACAGACACAAATAACACAAAGAAGCAATACTTTTCCTTTCTCTATTCTCCTTCCCAAGTTTATCAGCTCCTAAAATAACGCTCCCTCTTTCTCAATCCATTTACCATAAAACCTATTATTACAGTTGAGTGTATTTGTTCATACCATAATCCCAGGATTTGGGAGGTAGAGTCATTGTGAATTTAAAGCCAACTTCAGCTACATAGTGAGTTCAAGCCAATGTGAGCTACAAATTCTCCCACCCCAACCCACCCTACCCCAAAGGAAAACATTATCTAATGGCCCTTCTCACGGAACAAGAGCCCTGACTATAGGCCACTAGAGTTTAGAATAGAAACTTAACAGCCAAACACATCCTTACTCCTTGTACAGCCACTCCAGAACTATGCTCAACAAAAGTAGAGGCGTGCAGCGGTTATCAGTGATAAAATGCTTGAAGAGCATGGACAAGGTCTTGGCTTTGATCCCCAGCACTGTGAAAACAATCAAAGGTCAGGGAGACAGCTCGGTAGACAAAGCACTAACCGTGCACACCTGACAACCTGAGCTTGGTAAAAGCTGGATGCTGAGGCAGGCATTTATAACCCCAGCACTCCACAGCAAAATAGGAGGTAAAGACAGAATCATCCAGAAACTTAGAGGCTAGCTAGCCCAGTGTATGGCAATACAGCAGTAAAAACAAGGGGCCTTCTTTCAAACAAGACAGAGGCTGAAAATCAGCTCCACAAGTCATCTTATCTCTCTGAATTCAATGCACATGCATCCTCCCCCCACAAAAAAAAAAAAAACCCACAAATAAATAAATAATATAAAGCCATAGAAAAACAAGTACTTTAAGATTTTAAAAGAGTAATTCTGGGAAAACAGAACTGTCTCCTAAGAAGTTCTCCAATACTACCACATGCCAGGTACCATTTTGAATGCTTTTTTATAGATTTAATAAAACATTACTCCCAAAATATGGTATCTTTGTCATTTGAGAAGACAGAGTAATCAAGAAGGTCAGACATACCTTTCTTTATCTTCTCCTAAGATCCTAATTCAAGAGGTAATCCCCACATGGAATTCCCAAAGGAAAGAACCTCTTCATCTCTGAAGACACATGGATATAAAGAAGAACCCAAACAAATAATCTTTGCAAAGTTTCCCCTAATTTACTAGCATTAGATCATATACTTTATCCAATAATTCAACCCTACTCACCTCTTCAACAAACCTAAATATAAAAATATACGAGTGTACCTATTTTGAGGGATCTTCATTTCCTTCTAATGGTTCATATCACCTAAAACTTGTACTAAAGTCTATATGATTTTCTTGTATTGATCTGCCTTTTGTTATGGAAGCTTCTCTATGAACCCAGCAATAGGAAAAAAATACATTGCTTTTCCCTACATTTACTCATACTAATGTCCTAAAAATGATCTTACAAGACAGGTACTATTGTTCAAAGAGAACTTGGAGGAAAAACCAAGTTCGGAAAAAAATTAGGAGACATTCTCAAAATCAGACACTAATGGGGAGCAAGCTGAAATGTATTAACAAATTGACCACCTCCACTCTAACCGGCCCTTCCACTGCACTTCACACTGTAATGCAGTAACAGCCTTGTGGGGCAGTTTCAAGAGGGAGCAGCATAATCCCATTTTACAATGGAGGAAACTGGGAAAGAAGTAATACTACTGTCTCAAACAGATCAGTAAGTGGCAGAACTACGACTTACATGCACAGATCTTCAAATCTGTGCTCTTTCTGCTCTCGCTCACATTTCCTCTTATACCATGCCTTGAAGGAGTCTAATAGAAATGTACTCAACAAGGAGGCACAAGTGCCAAAAGGTGGTCTTAACCCCAACTTCTTATGTAACAGTAAGTCAATAGTTTTTCTTCTCTTAGCCCTAGTTTTTTCATCCATAAAATTAATGTTTGATTAGTTAGCCCCCAAAGTCTGGAAATCTAAGTTTTAATTAGTACCAATAAGTTTACAAGAAGCAGTTTATTTGGTTTCCTTTCCACATAAAGTTACATTCTAAAAGGAAAATAACAATAGTAATTTTACTTAAAAGTGATGTGCTCAGCACTACATTTTACTATTAATACAGGAAATTACCCATTTAATTTCATGCCTTTTGTTTTCCTCTCCCAACATCCTAATGGCCATATTCTGTTTATTTAAAGATAGTTTAAAGCTGAATGAGAGAAAGAGCCCAGGATGAAAATCTGATCTCATGCCTCCAAAATCTTGAGTTCAGCCTTACCCCTATTATATTCTGTCTCCTTCATCAAACAAGTCCTCAGATATACACTATCCACTTTATATTTCACAACTTTATAAAGTACACATTCAAGATCCCTCATGAATTGGTCCCTTATCTACATTACAATATTGAAACTACCTAACAGCTACTCCTGTCTTCCTTCTTCTTAAGTGAAGTCCTCATGTTTTATCATCCCTCAAAGGTAGTAAGCATATAATCTGAATCACTTGGAAAATTGATTAAAAAAAAAATTTAGGCCCCACATTTAGAGGGTTTTTTTGTTTTTTTGTTTGTTTGTTTGTTTTTTGTTTTAAGACAAGGTTCCTCTGTGTAACAGTCCTGGCTGTCCTGGAACTCACTTTATAAACCAGGCTAGCCTCGAACCCACAGAGATTCACCTGTCTCTGCCTCCCAAGTGCTGGGATTAAAGGCATGCACCACCCCCATCTAGCTCATTTAGAGTTTTTTACTTAGGTCTGGGATGTGGCTCAAAAATTTGTAATTTGCCAAGCATGATGGACCACACTTATAATCTGAACACTCCAGAGGCAAGGGTAGAAGGAGTTAGTTCTTCAATAGTGATTAAGTTTAACCAATCAGCATGTGCTATGTCCCTGGAAATTTATAATTCAGAGATAGGCAAGTACAATTTGACTCTTTAGAAGATGGGGAGGGGGGCTTTAGGAGGCTGAAGAGATGGCTCAGTAGTTAAGAGCACTTCTTACAGAGGCTCCCAGTTCAATTCCCAGCACCAGACCAAATTAGTGGCTAGATTGCAAATATTCATAATCTCTACATTCTCTCTCTCTCTCTCTCTCTCTCTCTCTCTCTCTCTCTCTCTCTCTCTCTCTCTCTTCCTCCTCCTCCTCCTCCTCCCCTCCTCTCTCACACACATCCATTAGTGAACAAAACAAATTATCTTCCCAATAGCTCCATCAGCCAGTTTACTACACCAACATAGGGACAAAGGTAACATAAGCATGATGATATAAACTTCAACATGATTTATAAAAAATTTAAATAAGATTCTGTACTAATAGAATTTCAGATTTAGTACTAGAAAAATGCACTAGCACCTGAATACTCTCTATAACCAATCTGTAAACTAGTTTTCTCAAACCTATTTCAATCTCCTTCTAGGTACTACATAGTTGGGAAAATAAATTAGATTATCTACACTCTCTTATAAGTATGATTTAGCCGGTGGTGGTGGCACACGCCTTTAATCCCAGCACTCGTCCGGAGGCAGAGCCAGGCGGATTTTTGTGAGTTCAAAGCCAGCCTGGTCTACAGAGCGAGATCCAGGAAAGGCACAAAGCTACACAGAGAAATCCTGTTTCGAAAAACAAAAACAAAAACAAAAACAAAAACAAAAAAATATATATATATATAAATATATATATGATTTAGGTTTTGCCAAGTAGATACTCTCAAACTAGATACCAATTTCAAACTAGATTAGATAAAGGGTAAGATTGGACACAGAACATCCTTTTGTGGGAACAAATTGCAGCAGAGACAGCACAATTCTAGATCTAGCTGTCATAGCAACAGCTTCCAGCAAAAACTGCCATCCTTGGGAGCTCAGTTCTTTAATGCAATCTGAAGAATTGGTTCAAATAAATTCAACCTGGACACTTTTCTTCAGATTTCTTTCTTCAGAGTTGACAATTAAACTCAGGGCCTTGAGTATGCCAGGCACATGCTCTATCGCTGAGCTGCATCCTTGGCAATCACAAGGAGTTTGTAGACCTCCTCTCATAACCTATAATGAATCCATGTTGCTTAAAGTTGCTAAAATTGACTCTGTTACTGCCTCTATTAATTTGTAAGGGCTCTGATAAACAGCCCCACATTAAAATAACATATAATACATATTATCATATTCCCATAATACCTAGCCCATATCTTTGCATCAACTCTTTAGTGTAATGTCCTCCCTCGTAATCAGCCAACCTACATAAAAGGAAAGCGCTCACAGAAGAAAAAGAAGAAAAGAGACTTGGAAAAAGTGAGAGAGCACTGAAGAAATGACCAGTGTCATTGTGCAGAGGAGAGACAGGAAGTAAGGTTAGCTCAGGTATAAAGAACAACCAAACACAGTGCCAGGCAGTGGTGACACACGCCTTTAATCCCAGCACTCGGGAGGCAGAGCCAGGCAGATCTCTGTGAGTTCGAGGCCAGCCTGGTCTACAGAGCAAGATCCAGGACAGGCACCAAAACAACACGGAGAAACCCTGTCTCGAAAAAACCAAAAAAAAAAAAAAAAAAAAAAAGAACAACCTTCATAAAGGCAATAAGGCACCCCATGCCACTGAGGATTACATCTACAAATTCACTTTTAGAGTTTGGAATGATTCCACAGCATATACTAGTTTTTTGCTTAATAAATTAAAGTTGAATCCAAATGATCTTTATAACTAATTGTTAATATTTACTAAATCTTCAAAACTGTACAAAAAATACCATACTATGAGCTATGGGGAAGATTCTTACAACAAAGATCACAGTTTTTCACTTTTTTGAGGGATAGACTGTGGGGGTGTTGGTTGTTTTTGTTTTCGCTTTTGTTTTTTTTTTGAAATAGAGACTCAAGTAGCCCTAGCTGGCCTGGAACTCACTATGTAGTTAAAGATGACTTTGAACTCCTGATTCTCCTGCCTCCACATCCAAAGTACAGGGATTACAGCACTACCGCCTCATTCTTGAAGGCTTACAATGATACATGAAATGATCAGACATAACATAATTTATTTTGTGTGCATATGTATGTATGTTGGCACACAGGTGCCACAGCATACACGTGGAAGTTGAAGGACAAGTCATGGGAGCTGGTTTTCTCATGTGGATCCTGGGGATAAACTCAGTTTTGGGGGTTGGCAGCAAGTACCCATTGAGCCATCTCACCAGCCCAAACCTTTTTAAAAAGTACAAATTCATATAAAGAACTGTAAAGAAAAGAAAAAAATTACGGTACCAATGACAATGCAGTATCTAAACCTTGATGTTATTTGGAAAACACTCATTCAAAAAATTTCACTGAGCTGGGCATGGTGGCCTAAGCCTTTAATCCTAGAACTTGGGAGACAGAAGCAGATGGGATCTCTATGAGTTCAAGGCCAGCCTGGTCTACATAATGAATTCCAGGCCAACAAAGGATACATACACCTTGTCTCAAAGAAAAAGGAGGAGGAGGGAGAGAAAGAAAAAAATAAGTATGTATTAAACATCTATGATTACAGCCGGGCGTTGGTTGCGCACGCCTTTAATCCCAGCACTCGGGAGGCAGAGCCAGGCGGATCTCTGTGAGTTCGAGGCCAGCCTGGGCTACCAAGTGAGTTCCAGGAAAGGCGCAAAGCTACACAGAGAAACCCTGTCTCGAAAAACCAAAAAAAAAAAAAAATCTATGATTACACTAAAAACTGTTCTATAAAATGATAGGGATATAACTCAGTTGGTAGAAGGCCTGCCTAGCATGCATGAGGCCCTGGCTTTAATCTCCAGAATCATATAACCTGAGCATAGTGTTACTTACCTGTAATCTCAGCATTTGAAGTTAAAGGCAGGAAGATCCTTGGTTACATACACAGTGAGTTCAAGAATGGCCCAGGTTATATGAAACTATTGTCTCAAAAAAAATTATTTTTTCTAGGTGCTAAGGATACTTCAGGGTAGCAAGCAGATAAGGTCCTGGATTTCATAAGGCTTGAATCCTAACTGAAGAATTAAGAAGAAAGGTTTCAAGCACATAGCTGCTTCTTTAACCTGGAATGATGGCCAAGCATCTGTTGAGCATTTGTTATGTGTCAAAATCTGCTAAGTGTTATATAATATAATTACTACATTATGTAATCCTAATGCAAACCTATAAGCAGCTTTGGTCAGTACAATTTTAAGGGTAAAGAAATTGAAACTACTGAGTTTAGCACTCCCATAACACATAGCAGGAAATGGCAGCATCACAGCCTTAAGAGTTAGGTAAGGGGGAGAAGATTAACTGCTATACAATACAGAGAGGATAAAATTTAAATCAGACATCTTTGTTAAAGTATGAGATAATGAAAATAATTTGGCAGAAGCGCTTTTTGGTTTCTTGTTTTGTTGTGTTTTCTTATCTTTCTTCTTAAATAAAATGAGGAGTTAAGATCCCAGATCTAAACAGCATGTTCAGCTTATGGTTTCTATGGTTTCAAAAACAATATGAAAATATTTTCAGGTGTCTAGTCCAACTGTTAGTGAAAAGATATTCTGAAGGTTATGGAGCTCTTACCCACCGACTGGGACCATGTGTGTCCATGGCTTCATTAAGGGGCACATTAGCATTACATTAATTGGGAGAAACAGCTGTAGCACAAACCTCCAGCAGCAGATAAAAGGCCAACGGCATAGAGAACAAAGGGAGAGCAGGAAAGCAATGATTGGCTGACCTGGCACCGGCTGGGTCAGTCAAGGCATTTGGTCCCTTTGCATTGCTAAATTCTCATGAATGTGGCTATCCAGGCCGCAGCCCAAAGCCTTTCTCATTTCCATCTCAATCTCCAGCAAGAATTACAATGAGACCAAGAGCTACTAAAGCAAGAGAACAGATTCTGAATATTAAAGCACATACTAGGCAGGAACAAAAAGAAGAATAAGAGGTTTTCCATTTGGACCTAACAACATTTAACAGCCAAAGTCTACCATACTTCTGCCATACAGGCCCTGGACCATATAGTACCAAATCCCTTCAGTTGTTTCTCACTTCTTCCTAGATCACTATGCACTTATCAGGCATCACAGGAATATAACCAATAAAGACTATCCCAGTCTCAGAGAACTATACCTAACAGAACCATCAAACTCTAGAGGGCTTCTTGTTATCCAAGGGACAACGAGTACCCAAAAAACAAAATCACTTAAAGTTAACCAGAATTTCTAGTATACCTCCCTCCCCTGCCAAAAAAAAGAAAACAAAAAAAAAGAAAGAAAGAAAAAGGAAAAGTAAACTGATTGGAAGAAAGGGGTTTTAATAATCTGTCAAAATAAATCAAAATCAATTTTTCATCACCATTACTAAAATTTAAGTTATAATTGCCACTAACAAAAATCTTAAAGAACATCTGTCATTTCACATTTAATTTCCAAAATATGTAGATAAGATCAATTTTGTAAAAATATTTAAGATCTTCACCATTTTCTCCCAGGTTCCTTTTCATCTTTTGTTACTTAAATAGATGTCTTCTGAATTCCTGTTGTCTTATTGCCCACATTAACCTTCCTTCAAGCTGTATTTAAATTTTTAGCTTAAACATACTAACTGTACACAATCTCTTCAACTTTAAAGTGGTCTAACCTTATCTAATTCTCACCTGTCAAGGGTTTCTGTGTGTGGCTCAAGCCATCTTCCAGAATTACTATATTTCAGCTTCACAAAATTCTTCAATTTCCATTTTAGAATCTGCCATATTATTAGATGATATTATATATATTAATATACTATTAATATATTGCCATTAAAAAAGCACATACTGACAAAAGGAGTGAGAACAGACCTAATGATGAGCAGAAAGGAATGCATGGATGCTGATTTTTTTAGAACAATTGAATTATTCTATATATCTAACAATAATACTAACACAGGCCTCCAACTTTTGGGCTCAAGCAATCCTCCTGCCTCTTTCAAGTAGCTGGGACTATTAAGTGCATATATGCCATAACACTCAGGAAAGGAAGTCTATTTAAAAATGTATTTTATTTACTTATTTTGTATGTATGTATGTGTGTGTGTCTTCAGGCTTGGCAGGAAGCATCTTTAAGTACTGAGTCATTTGGCTAGCCCAGGAGACTGTTTAAAAAAAGGAACTCAACAAGAATGGCAAAGGTTGAGGGGTCCCGCAATCTAAGAACAAAAAGGAAATTCTACAGCTATTAGCATCTCAGAATGAGAGACATCCAGGAATCACGAGCCTCTTGATGAAGGAACACACTAATAACAATGATGTGGCACTAGTTCAAAACAAAGAACATGAACTTGAATCTGACCAAGTTTCTGGGGATGTGACTCAGTGCTACAGCTCTTGTCTAACACGTGTGAGGTCCTGGTTAGAGAAGAGGGGGGGAAGAGGGTAGAAGAGGAAAGAGGGAAAGGAGGAGAGAGCAGAGTTGGACTTCTAAACCCAGCTATGCATTTGTATACAGAGGGGGTGCCAGAGCGATGGCTCAACAGTTAAGAGCATTGGCTACTCTTCCAGAGGACCCAGCTTTAATTCCCAGGCCCCACACGGAGGCTCATAATCATGTGTAACTCCAGTCCCAGGAGACCTGATGCCTTCTTCTGGCCTCCTCTGGTACTAGACACACAGGTGGTACACAGATATACATGCAAGCAAACTACATACATAAAATTAAATTAAAATAGTTTTAAAAATAAATACATATATAGGACCAAAGAAGTTGTTTTAACAATAGGATACAAAATCTGAAGTGAATAACCTACAGAATAATGTGGTTTCTTCAACAAATAAACTGAAAGGGTGGTGAAAGAGGTTGAGAGGTATGATGATGTGAATGAAAAATGTCCCCCATTTGAATGCTTGGTCCCCACTTGGTGGTGTTTGGTGACTCTTAAAGAGGTATGGCCTTCTTGGAGGAAGTGTGTCACTGAAGCAGGCTTTGAGAGTTCAAAGACTCTTGTGACTTCTAGTTTGCTCATTTGCTTCAAGTTTGCAGTTCTAAAAAGGAGTTCTCAGCTTCTTGCTCCTGCTTGCATGCCTGGGGCCTCCACTACACCATCGTGGACTCTAACCCTCTGGAACCATAAGCCCAAATAAACTTTCTTCTATAATTTGCCTTGTCCTTATTCATAGTGTTTCATCACAGCAACAGAAAAGGAACTAACACAAAGGGAAACTTAGAAATTATGATACATCAAGAAGATAAAAACATCATGCAAACATTATCTGGATTTTTGTGGGGGAGGGAGGTCGAGACAGGGTCTCACTATGTAAAACAGGCTGGCCTCTGCTCTCCATTGCTGGGATTAATGGCATCCATTGCCACACACATCTCCTTCTCTAGGTTTTTATTCAAACTATTTAAATTTCTAGTAGTAATAAGACATAGTTTGGAAAATAGAACTCTGGGTTTTTTGTTTTTTGTTTTGTTTTTTTTTTGGTTTTTCGAGACAGGGTTTCTCTGTGTAGCTTTGTGCCTTTCCTGGAACTCACTTGGTAGCCCAGGCTGGCCTCGAACTCACAGAGATCCTCCTGGCTCTGCCTCCCGAGTGCTGGGATTAAAGGCGTGCGCCACCACCGCCCGGCTCTGGGTTTTTTTTTTATAGTGCTGCTAAAACAGGATTTAGGATTTTTTTTTTTGGTTTGGTTTGGTTTTTTTGTAGTGCTGGGGACTGAACTTGGCATTCTACTTATGCCAGAGCCCCAGCCCCGGATCTTTTCGTTTTCTTTTTTTGTTTGTTTGTTTGTTTGTTTGTTTTCTTTTGTTTTGTATGTACATTGGTGTTTGGCCTGCATGTGTATCTGTATGAGGGAGTTGGATCCACTGAAACTTGAATTACAGGCAGTTGTGCTAGGGTGCTAGGAATTGAATCCTGGTCCTCTGCAAGAGCAGTCAATGCTCTTAACTGCTGAGCCATCTGTTACTTTTTTTTTTTTTTTTTTTGGTTTTTCGAGACAGGGTTTCTCTGTGTAGCTTTGCGCCTTTTCCTGGAACTCTCTTGGTAGCCCAGGCTGGCCTGGAACTCACAGAGATCCGCCTGGCTCTGCCTCCCGAGTGCTGGGATTAAAGGCGTGCGCCACCACCGCCCGGCCCATCTGTTACTTTTAACAGAAGAAAGTTAATAACATTAAGCCAGGTGTGGTAGTACCTGGCTATAATCCCAGCATTCTGGAAGCTAAGGCAGGAGAATCTAGATTGTAAAGTTGTAAAGCCAAATGGAAACACACAGATACCTTGGCAAAAAGGGGGTGGGGAGAGTAAAGTACTTTAAAGAAACAAACACCCCAAAACTAATATAAAAGAACTTCCAATTTTGAAGTCCTGCCTTGGGATAAAAGTCCTGGCCCTCAGAATATAACCGCAAATGCAGCTGTAAGGTTCATATCTAGCACATGTGCAACCAAACAAAACAAAACAAACTGCCACCTAGAAGGTCATCATGCTGACAAGTACAAAGGCCTCAATAGTATGTTAACTCCTCAACTCAAATGAAGTAAAGAACTATCCAGAATGGCAAAATAGCTGGAGGTGGCCTTGAAATGTTTTTACTCCTAGATGTCATCAGGAAAATCTTCAACTTTTACTCATGTCAGAGGTATTTGTACCAAACAGTCATCTATTTAGCAACCTCTATCATATTTTAGACAAATATTAAAATATTTTTTTTAAAGCAGTGTGAACACAGATTAAGGAGAAGTAAGAAAGAACTCCCAAGCGCGGGAGGAGCTCCAAAGGAGAAATACACAAGAATTCTTTGATGTTTGTTGAGCTGGAGAAAAATTAAACTCATGTTCTTACTCAAGAAGTCACGTGGGCTCCAGTGTATGCCGCCTCCACTTTCATTTACTCAATCACAACATGGTATTAAACACCAACTCTACACCAGGCTCCAGCACAACAGTTAACAGAAAAGGAACCCTACTTTCATTTTCAGGAAATGTCAAGTGCCTGCTGTAATTCAGCACTTGAGAGGTAAAGACAGAAGGATCAAGGAGTTCAAGGTCATCTTTGGCTACACAGACAGTTCAAGGCAGCTTAAGCTACACAAGACCCTGTCTCAAAAAAACAGATAAACAACAACAACAAAAAAACCTACCTCATTCTCTTTTAAGTAGTCATGCTTTAAAGAGACTGAGTCCCAGGAACCGGGCGGTGGTGGCGCACACCTTTAATCCCAGCACTTGGGAGGCAGAGGCAGGCGGATCTCTGTGAGTTCGAGGCCAGCCTGGTCTACAGAGTGAGTTCCAGGGAAGGCACAAAGCTACACAGAGAAACCCTGTCTCAAGGAAAAAAAAAAAGACTGAGTCCTTGGAGCTTAGGTTCCAGCAGAGCAGACAGCCATTAATCAAATAAAACCACCGAATAGCATATGAGTATGTTCTGTGAAAACAAACAACATGAATCCTAAAAATGTCTAATGGTAAAATACTAATGTTTATAACTTATTTTGAAATGCTTCAAAATAATATAGATATGAATAGTTTGGGAGATGGACAGGCATGCAATAGGCAAATACAGTGAAATAACATAGAATTTAAGTAATAGGTTAGATATACAGGAGCTGTATGTAACCGTTTCCTCTAAGATTGAAACACTCCATCCTGCAAGAAGCTCCTTAAACCAGAAGGTAAACTACTCAAAATGGATTCAGGAAGTCCCTGAAACTAAGCAGATTCATTAGATCCCTCCCTGCCAGAGTATGCAATAAAAGCTGAGAGACCCCTCAGACAAAAGGAAGCTGAGCAGCAAAAGGAATCTGAGCTGTAAAGAAGACTCTGAGATCAGACCAGCTGCCTGGAAGAAGCAGAAACCAGCCAAGCTGCTGGGAAGAGGTTCAGACCAGAGTCTCTTGGAAATGACACTCTCCAACCTGTTGAGCTGCCTGCAGACTGTGCAGTGTGCTCCAGATTTCCCAGCTTTTGTGAGCTGTCACCCATGCTGGGTGGGCCTTGGTGATGGGGGCCTGGGGTCTTTGAGTCATTTCTGCTCCTGTAAGTCAACTCTCTCCCACACTGCTGTAAGTAACTATAAGGGTTTTCCTAACACAACAGCATCTTAGCAGTCAGGAGCCAAAGAATACCACAGTCACACCACAAGAAACAAACCTCACACAAGCAATTCATTAGAGAGAAACCCAGAATGGCTGCTGCCTCTGACTGGGAACAGAGACAACTGAGGGCTGGATGGAGGGAAAGGCTTTTATAGGGTTTTTGGAACATGTACAGTGAGCTTAATAGGAAAGTACTGAACAACAGGAAGCTCTGGGTCAAGCCAGGGGCAAGGTGTTTTTCCTTTGGCCTAGGTCTTAGGTTTGGGGTCAAGTCACGGGGAGAGTGTTCTTTCCTTGGCCCAGGTGCTTGGGGTGAAGTCAGGGGCAGGGTGTTCTTTCCTTGGCCCTTTACCTTACAGGAACACCAATAAAATTCACTGGATAATCAAGTTGGACTTTAGTGGTAATGTACTTTGTTCTCTGTGGAATCCCTATCTAAGGTGAGGAAACATGTTATGTCTCCCCAGGAAAAGTTTTGTGTCATACAACAGGAGCTCATGAACATATGTATACATGAACATACACATATGTATGCCTTTACAAGTCCGTATGTGTGAGTAAAATCTCTACACTGCTAAAGAAACCTCGACTTTCAAAAGTATATCATTGTAGATTTTTCCACTGTGTCTACCTGGCTTTTTATTGACTTTTATGTAACCACCTAATAGGTAACATCTTCAGTTATTCAAGCAAAGTCTGTTCTGAGGAGCTGGGAGTATAGCTCAGTGGTAGAGCAAGCAATTGAAACCCTGGGCCCAATTACTTGGACTAAAGAAAATTACTGGTCACAAGACAAATCCCTCAGATTCTGGGCTAATCAAATTCCAGGGGAGACGTTAAATGAAAAAAATACAGAGAACAAAACAGTAATTCTCCAAGTGACAGGAAGAATCAAGAATTTGTCCAATTATACCAAATACCTCAACACCTACGCCCCAATCTGAATTTTTTTTTCCAGTTTGTTTTGTTTTCTCTCTTTTTTTAAACACAGGATCTCTCTGTGTAGCCCTAGCTGGTCTGGAACTTGTATACCAAGCTGGCCTTAAATTCACAGATACCCATTTGTCTTTGCTTCCCAAATGCTCAAAAAAAAGGCAAATAAATTTAACAAATAAATAAAATAAATATTCATAAAATGAAAACAAAGGGGACTTAGGTAAAGATACTAAAATTGGAAGAGTAATTAGCTGACAATATTTTAGCTTATTGGATCCTGGTTAGCAACTCCAATGGGGGAGGGAAGAGCTTGGAGATTAAGGAGAATTCTAAGAAATGTCCACAGACTATGAGACAAAGGAACTTTAAGCCGAGAGTGATAGCCCATGCCAATAATCCCAGCACTTGAGAGATAAAGCAAGAAGATTGTGAATACATGAAACCCTGTCTCAAAATAAAGTAAAATATAAGTACAAAATCATTTAATATTTTTATGGAAAAATAAAAGCTCCAACCACAAAGTCCCAAATAAGAGCCAATACCAGCCAAGCCCTTTGTAGCTTACAAACTGCACATACTCATGCTGCTTTCCTGATCCTCGAGCTTCAAATTTTAGCTATGCCATATGTAGCCATAGGCAACTCAATTAACCTCCCTGTTTTCTCTTCTATAAAATAAGGATGAAACAGCACCTGTCCTAACTAATCCAGAGAACTGTCAAAGAACACAGTGAAGTCATAGAGTGAACGTACCTTTGTGTATCACACCAAAGGCATTTCATCATCTGGGTCCTGTCTCTCTCGCTGCCCTCACCATTCCCCATCTACGGCTCTATCTTCCACACATACTAAACTACTCAGGACTCCCAAAAAAAGCTTTTTAGTTTTCTGACCCTCCTAACTCTTGTCTCTCTTTCTCCCTTTCCACAACTTCTGTACTCCTAACCTCTGCCCGCAGTTGAGACCTCATCTACAGTATCACTCCTTTAACACAGCTTGCCAAGCCTCCCCATTTCAAGTGGAGCAGATGCCCTTCTCATGTCACATAGCACCTGCACATATCTTAATGTGTCATTTTTGTCTCAAGGGAACGTAACTGTCCATATACTGGTCTGTTTTCCCCTAGACAATGCCTATTACAGAATGTGATTAGCAAATGAGTGAACTTCAAATAGCAATAAATCACTCATTTTTATGTAACAAGTACTTAAGATATTTACAGCAGATAATAATATACTGTTATTGTGACCAGGTTTGCATATTAAAATCATCTATAAACATTTAAAATAGAGTTAACTAAGATATATTAACACAATTACTGGGTAGAGGCATAAGGATCAGAAATTCAAAGCCATCTCTGCTACACAGCTAGAGGCCACCATGGGCCACATTAGACCCCCATCTTTAAAACATACACACACACACACACACACACACACACACACACACACCAAGAGAGTTAAAGTAAACTTAAGACAGACTGCTGTTTTAATTAATCTTGAGAAGTAATTCAAACATAATCAAAATTAAAAACCTTTACCTCACATAAATTCTAAGTACATCACCCTAATATCTTACAGATCAAAATCTTGCAATTCATTTACACAAACATTAATTTAACTTTCACAACAACTATGTGAGCTAAGAGTTTCTTCTCTTTTCTAAATGAAGACCTAGAGATTTAAGTAAGTATCTAAGTTGCCTTTTGTGTAACTTCAGATTTGGTGCTCTCCTTTTGATATCCAATTCCTTCCTATGAAGCAACAGATGTTGTGGTAACACACAAAGAACTACGGAGACAAAGGTGTAAATCAGGAAGACACAGCCTCAGCTTTGTGGGAACAGGGCAGGAAAAAGGAGAGCTGAGTCTGAAGATCCAGTCTGTACAGACAGAAGACGGTGGAAGCACACAGACACTGGCATCATCATTTATCATAACAAAAGACTCAAAAGGCAGATTCTATACAGAGAACAAACATTCTTGTCACCCCCTCTTGGAACTTACTCAGCTTGAAAGGGAAAGGGAAACTTGACAGAGCTGTAGCAGAACGGAAAGAATGAAAGTCGCTCCATAAATAAGAATGGGTTCCCAAGGCTATATGCAAATTACTTAACCCTGACTCCATGAATAAGAGCCAAGACATAATGCACTTTTATAACTTCAGACTTGGATCAATTTTAGAGAATTAATCAATACCACACAAAATCATATTAATGAGGGGCTGGAGAGACTGCTCAGAGGTTAAGAGAACTTAACCTGGGTTCGGTTCCTAGCACCCCCACAGGAACTCACAGTAAGCTGTACTCTACTGCTAGGCAATCAGAATCCCTCTTCCGGCCTTTTCCAGGCACCAGGCACACCTATGGTGCACAGGCAGGCAAAACACTTATAAATGTAAAATAAAAATAATTTCTTTTTGTTTTTCAAGAAGGGTTTCTCTGTGTAGTTTTGGTCCCTGTCCTGGAACTCGTTCTGTAGACCAGGCTGGCCTCGAACTCACAGAGATCTGCCTGGCTCTGCCTCCCGAGTACTTGGTTTAAAAGCGTGCACCACCTCTACCACCACCACCACCACCACCACACTAAAAATAAATATTTAAAACAAAGAAAAAAACTATTTAAAAACACTGATTTGCCTTTTAAAAATAATAAATCATAGTAATGAGGAATTAAAAAACCTCTAGTTCTTCCTAGACTTATTACTTCAAGATCCTTGACTAGAAATAATCTGGTTGGTTGGCTGTGACAGGGTCTCTTGTCACCAGGCTGACCTCAAACTCATTATGTAGCCAAAGATGACCCTGAACTTCTGATCCTCTCCCACTCTGAAGTGCTGTAAATTACAGGCATACAGCATCATACCTGGCTCTGTGTGGTGCTGGGGATCAAACCCAGGTTTTCATATGTGCTGGGCAAGCACTCTACCAACTGAGTGCCAGCCCACAAAGGATAACCTAGAGGGTCATAAAACATGCATGGCATCAAAAACAGAAACATGAAAAATTATTTAAAAAAAAAAAGAGGGGTTCTAAGAAAGAAGAGAAAGTTATTTCTGAAAAAAGGCTTAAGACAAGGGCAGTGCATAACATTAATAA
Organism: Peromyscus eremicus; assembly: GCF_949786415.1. Lineage (NCBI taxonomy): Eukaryota > Metazoa > Chordata > Mammalia > Rodentia > Cricetidae > Peromyscus > Peromyscus eremicus. Next base: position 102,583,026 of record NC_081416.1, read on the forward strand.
ATATATGAGACAGGAGAAGAAATGCTATATTCAAGCTGCTAACATAAATTTTTTTCTATTTCATAAAATTTATGCTATCATAAAATTTTCAGCAATTTTTTTTCTCTAGCTCAAACTGTGTTCTTTGGTTAGGATTTTCTTAAGGGTAAGAAACCAAAACTAGGAAGCAACCTAAAAGGATGTTCCTAGTGTCCCAGAGTCTAGATGGATAGAGTTCAAAAGTCAATACGACGGTGGCAAAAGTGAGGTACCATACCTAGCATTTCAAAATGTGCTTCACATCAATAGTCAGGTATTTGCTGATGATGTGCTTTTTAAGCAAATCAACATTTCTATGACCCTCGGTCTCCTAACTCATAAAATGGGAATACAGGGCTACTGTGAAAACTGAAGAAAATGGCACCCAGGAAAAACCTTTTTCCCACATGAATGATGAACTGTACATGATTGTAAATCTGTCTTTATCACTCTTCCTAATGCACAAAAAAAAGGCAGGCTAAATGAAGAGATTTTTGTTTTAACTCTAACAGCAATATATTTGTAAAGTATTCCTATACCCCGACGCATAAAAATGCAAGCAGCCTGGAAACTGAAAGTAGCCCATGGCTGCTGGGGTCAGGTGGATGTGGACTGGAATTGAGGCTTGTCATTTACATGCAGCAAATCTTTGAACGAGTTTGTTTCCTTTACCACTATAAGCCCTCTGCTTCTTTATCTCTGAGATACCAGCAATTATCATACATGGTTATTCTGAGGGTTGGGGGAAAAAAAAAAAAAAAAAAACATTTCCCACTTGCTATAATTTAAAAATACTGGCCACCACTCCCAGCTTCAAAATGATTTCTGAAGTATGTTTATTAAAATGATACTTGCTTAATAACCTATCTGTAAATTGAGGGGGGCACAAAGCAGCTTTCTTTCACCTTTACCATCAAATCTCTCTATTTATCCACTCATTTCAATACTGCCCTAAGGGCTTGGGCTATACCCTATATACTGCTGAATATCTACCCCAGAAAATGGCAGAGTTGAACCCAATTACTGTTTATAAGGTAAAGGATGAATCAATGAAGCCACTCTTCCCAAAGGGTGTTAGGAAAGGGGAAAACTGGGTATCCTGTGTTAGGCTAAGAAGACAGTGACAAGAACACTGGGCTCATGAGATAACTCAGTAAAGTGCTTTCCATACAAGCAAGAGGACTTGAACTCCGATTCCCAGCACCTCTGTAACAAACTGGGAGCAGTGGGATACCTATAATCCCAGAACTGGGGAGTCAGTCAAAAGGATGTCCAGGGTTTGCTGGCCAGCCGATCTAACTGAATTCTTAAGCTTCAAGTCAGTGAGAGACCCAAGTCTCAAAGAATACAGTAGAGAGGCAATTGAAGAAGACATTCAGCAGACTTATGGCTCCACAAATGCACACACCTACCTACTAACACACAAGAAACTAATACATACATACACACAAAAAAAGAAAGTGAAACAAAACACTTCTAGAGGTTCATAAGGAAGAGAAATTGTTGTGTGGAATCAAATAAGCCTTTATACAGTTTTAAACATCACTAGAAAAAGACAAAAACCACTTGAGACAGTTCAAGTTCAGACTCAAAAGTTTGAGAGCTCATGTTAGACTTACAAAACCAAGTTGCAAAGTCTCAAGAAAGAATCCTGGCGTAGAATATTTCAAAAGTTTTCAGGTCATGGCTAAAACAATATTCTAAGTGGGAAAACCCTGTAGGTTTTTCCTATTGTAGAAAGGCAGCAAAGTCAGGCATATGCCTGTAAGCTCAGCACTCAAGAAGCTGAGACAGGAAGGCTGGCACAAGTTTACAGCCAGTCTGGGCTACATAGCCAGACCCGTTTCATGTAATACTAAAAATTAAAAATAACAAAACACAGGGAGGGGAGGAAGGTAACTAGGGTGGCCAAAGCTAAAACGAATACCCCAAATTCTTCTGGATTTGCAAACTGGAATGTGATTACTCTTCACTCAAACTATTCTTCAACCAAACCCCAATGTAGCAGCTGGCAGTAAACAGCAGGACTAAATCATATTGTTCATCCAACAAATATTTGAGCGTCTGTGCTAGCTGTGGTTAGTCACTCTTCTAGGCACTGAGCTAAAGCAATGAACTTGAACAGAAAAACTTCCAGCCCTCAAGAAGCTTTCATTCTAGTGGCAAGAGATAGATTGGAGGCAGGGGGTATAAACAGAAGGGAATGTCAGGGTCTAAATACTATAAGGAAGAAAAAGAGGGAGAGGGGGAGGGAAGGAGGGAAAAATGGAGGACATCGTGCTGGTTTTACCAAAAAATAGATCTCTGTAGTGATTTCCCCACCTTACTAAGCATCAGGGTCATGTGGAAGGCCTAATAAAGCAGATATTTCTGGGCTCCAACCCTGATTTTTTTATTTTGTAGGTTTGGGATGAGACTCACTAATATACTGACAAATTCTCAGATTATGCTGACACTGCTGGTCCAGGGACCATACTCTTGACAACTAATTGTTCCATCCAAAAGATGAGGTAACCTAGCTCATGAGCCTTACAGGACTTGTTTCTTTTATTCATTCACATAGTTACTCACTCAAACACATATTCAAAGTACCAGGAATATTTCTAGACACTAAATCTAAATATATCCTGACCTCAAATAATTCACAGACAGAGACAGGCCTAGTAGACAGGCCTCTAAACCCAGCTACTCAGAAATTAGAAGCAGGATTCCAAGTTCAAGGAATGCCTAAGCTATACATGAAGTTCAAAGGCCAACCTGAGCAACTTAGGTAGGTCCTGCCTTGGTCCTGTCTCAAAATAAAATGTAGAGCCAAGGAGATGGGTCAACAGGTTAAAAAAAAAAAAAGTCACTGCTTTAATGAGTATGCCTGATGACCTTAAGTTTTGCCCCTGAAACCCACTGTGAAAAGAGAGACTGAATCAACTCCTTAAAGCTGTCCTCTGACCTCCACAAAATAACAATAAATAAAATTTCAAAATATATAGGGCTGGGGCTATAGAGACAGCTCAGAGGTTAAGAGCACTGACTGCTCTTCCAGAGGGCCTGAGTTCAATTCCCAGCAACCACATGGTGGCTGACAACCATCTGTAATGAGATCTGGTGCTCTCTTCTGGCCTGCAGACAGAATACTATGTACATAATAAATAAATAAATCTTTAAGAAAAAATTAAATATATATATATATGGCTGACAAGACAGTTCATCAAGAAAGGGTGCACGCCTCCAAGCCTGATAAATTGAATTTGATCCCCAGGAAGAAGAGAACCAATTCCCAAAAGTTGCCCTCTGATCTTCATTCAAGCCATACCTCTGCATGCATGCACTCATTACACAATAAATAAATAAACAGATAGATTTTTTAAAAAAGATTCACTCAAAGGGTGGTGGTGGCACATGCCTTTAATCCCAGCACTTGGAAGGCAGAGGCAGGCAGACCCTTGGTGAGTTTGAGGCCAGCCTGGTCTACAGATCGAGTTCCAGGACAGTCAGAGCTACACACAGAGAAACCCTGTCTTGAAAAAGAAAAAAAAAAAAAAAAAGATTCCCAAGCAGCTGAACCTAGTGGTCTCCCAGTTAGGAAACTAAGAAAGGAGAATCACAAGTCATTGCCTGAGCTACAGAATGAGTCTAAGGCCAGTCCTGTCTCAAAATTTTAAAATGTTCAGTGTGAGAGGGGTTGGGTAGGTAGCTGAGCAGTAGAACACTTGATCCCTAGTGCCACAGAAAGAGATGAGGGGAAGGGGGGAGGAAAGAAGGACAGCAAAAGAGAAAGAAGAAGCTAAAGGGAAAAGGTGCAGACTCCAACTGCAACTGATTACCAAGAGGACTATAGAGGAGCAGCTTATTCCAAAAGAGGAAAAGGAGAGAAGAGGGACTATTTCTCAGAGATTCAACCAAGAACTCTTCTACAGGCAAGTAAGGGGTAGAAAGGGGCACTCCAGGCAAAGCAGCACACAGAAAAGAAATTAGAAAAAGGGGCTGGGACACGATACAAGGTTTAAGGCTGCAAAAGCAGGTAATGGTCTGGACTCCAGGAGTTTCTTATTTCATCCTAAAAAGTCTGATCCTTCAACTGTGAAAAGAGACGGGTGGGGAGTAGGAAGCACTGATACGACCAGTTTTGTTTTACAAAGACCCCTCAAGGTGCACAGCTTCCTGCAAACCTAGGACAAGGCCTCAAAACAGGTTCTCAGAAAATATATATTGAACTGGATGAGCTTTATATCAAGTGCACGCATAGATAAGGGGCCAGTCACTTTCCCTAAGGACTTGCTTTGGCCAGGACAAGACTTGTAAGACAGGTCCAGCAACCTCAATTACTGCACAACTGGAGTCCCCCAGAGGGCTTTCATTGTTTACCTGTCTACCTCATCCACTAAACTTTTGAGCTCTTGGTCTGGTGAGCAAAGACTGCCGGTATTGATGCACTTGAAATCCACAGACCTTAGCAGGCAACTTGAAACATTGTAGCACTCCAGATTCTTGTAGTAATGTTAGATAAACAGATGAATAAATAAATAAATTGATCAGGTCAAGCCATGCATTCATGTAGTAGGTAAGAGTGTGAATAAGCTTCAGGGAATGTTGCAGGGTCTGAATTGCCAAAACTTTTTGAGAAGTAGTGTCTAGTTGAGGTGGGTTGTGTTCGAGTGTACCTGATTTAGAATTTCCAAATAGAATGTGTTACAAGTACAGACAGAAGAAATCTCTGTGGACCTCTAGGAGCCCCAACGGGAAGAAGTCTGTTCTACCGGGAAGGAGGCAGAATGGATGCCAGCAAAGGCTTCACAGTGGGGAGTACTCTTCAGTGGAATCTTGAAAGCTGAGTAGATGACTGCTAGCTAGCTTCTTATTTCTGAAAACTAATAGCAAACTCTAGGAACTTTAAGGCTGGAAGAGATCTGTTCAAGGTCACACAGGAGGAGGTGATACCTAATGAGGGATCTCTGTACTGCTGTTTTCCTCCTGACAGGGTTGAGCGACCCTTAAACATAGGGACAAAAGTTCTTCGCAAGAACAATTCTTAAAAGTAGTAATTTGATTATTAACCTTTTCTAGAAACATTGTAAAGCGTAAGATAATTATCCAAGGGGTTTAACATAAGGAACCTAGGTTACAAGATCTTTTTTTTTAAAGTCACCCAATAATTGTCGAGTATTCTTCCAAAACACTCACAGTATTGTTTACCGTTAAAAGATCCCAAGATAGTGATGGTTGGAATAATTCTGCTTTTTGAAATGGAAAAAAAAAAAAAAACTATGATTCTCATTCTCCTTTCCAAGTCTGTGCGGAACTTCCCAAGTTACGGGGTACTCCTGGGGTGGGGGAGGGGCGGCACAAGTCATTTACTACCAGCCTTTATTTTTCAAGACGATGAACCCGAAAAGTGATTCCCAAACCGGGACCGATCACGGAGACTAAGACGGCACTGCTTTACTAAACGTCTGCGTCGCGGGCCAGTTTCAGCGTCCCAGGACCCCGAAGTTCCGGAGGGAGTCAGTCCGGCACCCGGACCTGTGGGCCCTCCCCCGCCAGTGCCCGCCCGCGGGGTCCCCCAGTGTCCCGACTGCGGGAACCCGCGGTCGCACTGGAGCTGGCACAAGGGGCCTTTGTTGGCCCGGAGGGAGCGGTCGGTCGGCCTCGCGGGGCGGAGCCCGCCTCTGCTCACCTGGCGCCCCTGCCCCCGCGGCTTCCCCAGCCCCGCGCCCTCGGCCGGACGCCGCGATGCGGGGAGCACCGGGCGGGGGGCCCGCTCTCACCTTCTGCGCTCGCTCCGCTCCTCCTCCTCCTCCTCCTCCTGGCGGCGGCCGAGCCCGGAGAGAGCGCGGGAGTGTGCGCGGGCGGCCGCCCCGCGTTCTCCTCACACCGCTCCCGCCGGGTTCCCTCAGGCCCGGGGTCCGGAGGGCGGGCCGCTGCGGGCCGCGGGGAGCAGGAGGCGCGCCGGGACTGCGAGGGGGCGGGGTGCGCTCGCTGAGGGGAGCGTTCTCGGAGGAGACTGTGGCGAGCGCGGGCTCTGAGGGGGGCAGACGCGACTGCGAAGGGCCGGTGATCGCGGAGGGGACCCCGTGCAGCCTGAGGGTGAAGTGGGACGGGAGGGTGTGGGCGAGCGGTGAGGGGCGCCCACCGTGCGGCCGTACCTTCGGCCCCAGCCGCAGCCTTGCTATTGTATGCAGCCCGGCTGGCTGCCGCCGCGCCCTGCAGCCCCGCCCAGGCCCCGCCTCCTTCGGCTCGGCCCCGCCCCCTCCGTCGGGCCTCCGCCCCCCGCAGGTGGGAGGGGGCGGGAGCGCCGTACAGACCCACGTGAACCGGGCCAACACGGCCGGGGGGAGAGGCCCAGCGCTGGGATGACGTCATCAGCGCTTGACGCCAAAGGCCGAGGATCACCTGGCTGCCATGTGACGTCATTGGGGCCGGGCTTCCGCTAGGAGCCCGGACGGTCTCCCGCTTTGAACCGGCGTGTTTCCTTGAAATTTGGGGTGCTGTGTTAAGATGGTTAGGGTGTAGTCAGAGTGGAACGCCGGTAGCCCCACCGCATCTCCGAGCTCTCCAAGAGCTGAATGTGTGAAAACTGTCGGATCTCGGGTTAGCCCCGAGCCAGACGTCTACTTTTCTGTCTGTCTTGGGGTTGGAAGTCTGAGCAGGGTAAGGATGGGAGAAGAAATAGCGGAGATGTTTGAGCTATATTGAATTCACACGGGGGAAAAATAGGCTCTTTTTCCCGCTTTTCTCCCATCACCGAGGCTACTTCTGACGCAAACCTTTCTCCTGAGCTCGAATTCTGTATTTCTCAATACTTGTAAAACAGCATTTTTTACTTGCATATCCTGCTGTACCTCAGATTCGGTACGTTCAAAACCAAGACCGTATTACTCTTGAGCCGAAACTCAGAGCCTTATTTCACACCCCAGATGTTCAAGTTAAGACTTCAAATTCCTAACCCATAACTTCTTCATAATAAATAATACCTGGCTATCCTAACTTGGCCTCCCTAAGCTTCAGCTTTACAATAATAATAATAGCAGTAATAGTAATAATAATAATAGCTGCAGTTTAGCACGCATTGTCCTTGAAAATAATGGGTATTTCTGGTATCCTTTTCCGTTCCTGTTCTCAGCAAATGAACCACCATCCAGCAGCCCTCTAAGCTAGATCCTCATTCTCAACATTCATTTCAAATTGTGCTTCCGGCTTGTAAACTGCAAAAAAGTTGTCAAGCCCTTGCCCTTCTCTCTATTCACCACCATCACCTAGGCAACAGAAGCAACCTTTAGTCTCTCAAAATCTAACCCATTATGCTCTCTGGTTTCCAGAGCAGCTTTATAAAGCTTCAAAACTAATGCTCTCCTTCCCTTGTTTAAACAGTCTGAGAGACTTTATTGCTTCTAGGATAAAGTCCAAACTTGAACACAGCACATAGAGACTGGCTGCTTATATCCTTTCTGGCTTCATCTTACACTCTACCTTTGCTCCGGCCGCATCAGAACACTACCTAACATTTTTTCAACTTTCTTCTTCCTATCAAGGAGTCCTTCCTTATCTGACTGAATGACACCTATTCATTCTACAAAATGAAACTCGAATATCACATCAATTTAGGAACTTGACTAATATTTCTAAGGTTCCCTGAACTTAACAATATCAAAAGCCTTCCACATCTATCTATTTTCTTCTTCCTCCCCCCCCCCCCCCACTTTCTGGATTCTTGCCTGGCTGGCCTAGAATTTGTGACCGTCAACCTGCCTCAACCTCCCAAGTGCACCACCTCGTCTAGCCCTTTTCTCCCAAGCAGAACAGGGTCTAGTAACTGTAATTGTACACCTGACTCCATCAGTTCCACAAGTCATATCCTATCTGTATCTCTCACACTTGGAGCAGTGCTTGTTACCTAGCATCAGCTGACCTGTTAAAAATATATTTAGTGGCCTGAGGTGGCATAGACCTTAAATCCTAGCATTCAAAGGGCAGGGGCAGGCAAATCTCTGAGATCCAGAGACCATATATCAAAAAAATGTATTTAATAAATGCTTACTGTGTGCTACTTCTGAGCACTTCATTAACACTATCTCCCTAAACAAACCTCTAACAACCCTTTGAGGTTTCATACCGTTCCCCTTGCCCTTGATGGAGAAACTGAGGCATATGCACAGAGCATAATTTATCCTAGGATCACAACCCAGGACATTTATCCTAATCTACACTATCTTTACACTGTCTCAAGCAGGAGCTCTTCCAAACTGTTAATACTCTGTCCACTGGGAACAGTAAGTCGTTCCCTCCATGACAAAGTGCTTTGCAGATGGGAGTAAATAAGGATTTTTGAGATAGGAACTGCTCTGCTCCCGAAAGCAGATTTCAAAATATACAAGAAAACAAGTCTCCCTTTGGATCCTCCAGAAAGGAACTCAGCCCTCCCTGCACCTCGGTTTCAACCCACACACATCCATTTCGCACTTCTGAACCACATCGCTGTGAAATAGTGAGTGTGTATTGTTTTAGGCCACTGCACATGGACTAATTTGTTCCCCAGTCAAAAGAAATTAATCTCTCATCAAGAGTAGGGCTCCTCTATGTTAGTAAAGTGGAAGGGGTGGTTGCTAGAGGTAGACACACACCCTAATGTGTCTACCCCAATTGTTAGATATCACTTGCTATGTGGTCCCTAAAACCCTGCTGAAGCAAATAGTCAAGACATCTCTAGCACCCTATTGCACTGTGTTTCTTTGTTTGTTTTTGAGACAGGGTCTTGGTATATACCTCAGAGCCCCAAAGTCAAGATCCTCCTGCCTCAGCACACTGAGTTCTGGGACTACAGGCATGGCACTTCACACGCAGCTCTTCATTCAGGACATAACTTTTAACATAGTCTGCTCTCCCAGGAGCCAAAAAAGAAGGGGTTTATTATTTTTCAGTCTTCCATGGAAATTTTCTGGATTTCACATTATGTCCTGGATTGATAGGTGAGTGAATGACCTGAACCTGAAATTTCTTCAAGACTCTCAAGATTGCTAACAAAACATAACCAACTAGGTGATTTGTGACACTGTCCCTATATCACTTGAGGACTAGAGCACTATTTCTCAGCAAGGCTGAGATTTCTCTGTGGAAATCTGGTACATACATAGGCTACTGTGTGATAAAATCTCTATTATTTAATATTTAATTTATCTGAGTAGGAAAGCGTTTGTGCTGGCTAGTTTTATGTCAACTTGACATAACTGGAATCATCTGAGAGGAGGGGAAAAACAGTTGAGAAAATGCCTCCAGAGACCTGGCTGTAAGTAGGGCATTTTCTTAATTAGTGATCCATTATGGGGCGATGGGGGCTGGGTGGGGGGACAAGTCCACTGGGGATTGGGCTACCCCTGGGCAGGTGGTCCTGAGTTCTAAAATAAGGCAGGCTGAGCAAGCCATGGGGCTCAAGTCAGTAAGCAGCACTCCTCCATGGCCTCTATATCAGCTCCTGCCTCCAGGTTCCTGCCCTGACTTCCTTCAGTGATGGACTATGATGTGGAAGTGTAAGCTACCCTTTCCTCCTCAACTTGCTTTTGGTCCTTGTATTTCATCACAGTAGTAGGAACCCTAACTAGGACAGCTTTAATTCTTCTTTCTTCTTAAAAGGACAAATGAATAGAAGATTGAGAATCCCCGTGTTAGGCTAGGACAATGACAGGACTTCTTTTTCCTTTTTATAACATTTACTTATTTATTTGTGGGGGAGGGTCACATATGCCATAGTGAGTGTGTGGAAGCCAGAGGACAACTTTCTGGAGTCAGTTCTCTCCTTCTACCATGTGGCTTCCATACAACAATTCAGGTCATCAGGCTTGGTGGCAAGCAGGTTTCCCCACCATACCTTCTTGTCGATACCTATGACATGATTCAATTCTTCCTTCTACTTGTACTTCCAGTCTGGCATCAGGCAAAGAGCCTTAGCCCTTATGATGACACAGTGTGCCAGGGACTTTATCACTACTCAGCTATCAACAATGAGACCCTTATTGCCATCTGATCAGTGACTATTAAGTTCCAGAATTGCATCCTAAGAGTAGAGTCATTTTGGCTATCAATTATCTAAGCTTGGGTTTCCAAAATACCAGAGCCTGCGATAAATACTTGGAAACAACACTATTCACTTAGGAGGTGATCCCAGAAAACGGGAGTGGTGTGGGAAAGAGGGAAAGCCAATGGGGAGTGTGTGGGAACCTTGGAGAAGCATGCAGAGGGCTTCCTGGAAGAGACCACTTGAAAGAGGAACCTTATCTACTGCAGGAATTCCTCATCACCTGAGGGCTGGCCCCAGGCTTGTTGATGCCCCTAGACTTAACGGCTTTGTTTGCAGGTCCATCCTACAATCTGCTATGAGAGAAGTCCCTGCAGGAGAGTGAGGCAGGTGTGTGGTGGACATTAGGTCAACCTCACAGGGAAGAGAGAGTGGGAACTGGCCAAGGCTGCAGCTGAAATCAGACATGGGCTCAGGGACTGCCATACAGGAAGTGTCTGCCAAAAACCGCTTAGGTTTCATTAATAGGTTCATCTTATAAACCAAGTTTTGTAGATAATGCCAAACTCATTTACACTCCTATCTGGAAGGTATGTGAATTTTAATTACTCCACAACCTCAACCACTTGGGATTAGCAATCTTTACTATTTTATTTATTACAGGCAGTACATAGTGTGATTGTGTGTTCTTGCTTTAATTTTTTTTTTTTTTTTTTGATTGCTAAGGTAGCTGAATCCCTGTGCATAAGTTTATGGCTGTTTGGTTATGCTTTTTTTTGTTTGTTTTGTTTTTTGTTGTTTTGTTTTTTGAGACAGGGTTTCTCTGTGTAGTTTTGGTGCCTGCCCTGGATCTTTCTCTATAGACCAGGCTAGCCTCGAACTCACAGAGATTCGCCTGGCTCTGCCTCCCGAGTGCTGAGATCAAAGGTGTGTGCCACTGCTTCCCGGCCCGTATTTTTCTTTTTTCTTTCTTTCTTTTTTTTTTTTAAGATTTATTTATTATGTACACAGAAGAGGGTGCCAGATCTCATTACAGATGGTTGTGAGCCACCACATGGGTGCTGGGAATTGAACTCAGGACCATCTGGAAGAGCAGTCGGTGCTCTTAACCTCTGAGCCATCTCTCCAGCCCCTTGGGTATGTTTTTTGATGGTTGTTTGATTGGCTATTTGGCTGATTGGATTTGAGGTAGGGTCTCACTTTGAGATCTGGCTGGCCAGGAATTTGCTCTCTAGACCAGCTGGCCTTGAACACAAAGATCCACCTGCCTCTGCCTCTCAAGTGCTGGGATCAAAGATGTGTGCTACCGTACTTGACTATTTTTTGAAGCTGGGTTTCATGAAGCCCAGGCTGGCCTCAGACTTACTATGTAGTTGAAGCTGACATTGAACTCCTGGTCTTCCTGGTGCCCAGCTGGGGTATACTCCTTAGTAAAGTATCTATTTGAATCTTTGGTTCAAATTTTTTAAACTATCAGTATTGAGATAGAACTTGCATAAAACAAAGTACATGCATTTTAAATGTTTTGCCTTATGAGTGATAAATGTTTATCTTCATAAACACCCACAAAGCCCATCTGACTCAGAAAGTTCCCTTATGCCCCTTTGCAGTCAATCTCCTACCCCCCACCCTCCACCCCTGCAAAGGAAGATCAGTTTACTGTTACTGTGAGTCAGTTGTGCCCGCTCTAAGATTTCATTCTGTAAAGATTTCTTTGCATCCGGTTCTTTCATAACATTTTTGCCATGTGGGGGCTTGAACACAGGGCCTCATGCATTGTAGGCAAACACTCTACCATGAACTACGTCACTAGCCTTTGTGTTTTTGAGATGAGCCATGTTCTGCCAGTTACCCTCCCCTTTGTACTACTGAACAGTATTCCATTCTACATATTTATCACAATCTGTTCATCCACTTAGCTCTCAATAGACATTTCAAATATCTGGCTACAGTGAAGCTACAATGATTTTTCAAGTACATATGTCTTACAGTTTATTGGGTAAACCTCTAACAGTAGTATAGGCATGTTGTAGGATAAGCACCTACTTAACTGTACAAGCCACACTGGTCTTCAAACTGGTAGAATTTAGTGCGCTTTTGATGGATTCCCGTCATTCCTTGCTTTTGGGTGTGAGATGTCCCAGCCTCTGCTCTTCCTCTACTTTCTGTGACCTGCTGCTTAAACTGCCATTTCTTGAAAAGGCTCTGATGCTTTTCAGTGAAGAATGGTGTTTTCTTATCAAAGCCCAGGTGAGCTCATTATAAAGGATACAGCTGTTCCTGGGTCTTCTCTGTGGACCACCCAGGGTCCGGCCAGATGGCTAGGCTGATAAGGGCACTTGCTGCCAAGCCTGACAACCTGAGTTCAATTCTAGAACCCACATGAGAAAAGGAGAGTATCAACTCCTAAAAGTTGTTCCCTGACCTTCACATGTGTGCTGTGGGAAGTATGCACACACTCACATGCACACCAAAATAAATAAGTAACTAAAACTACAGTCACTCTGGTCTTTAAGAAGCATGCTTCTGTGGGTCCTGAGGCTGCAAGGGTTTCTGCAACAACCTGAGGGAGCTTGGAACCCTTTGAAGACAGTGCAGCTTATGGGACTCGTGAAAAGGAATCTACTGAAGTCATCACCCAAGCCCTGACCCACAGAAACCATAAGAATAAGCAAACGTGTCTCAAGATGCGTTTGTGGTGGTTTGTAACTAACAGAAGCTACACAGGAGAGCAGGGAGGGAAGAACTTCCTAATAATGTCTTCCCTTTCTTCCTCCTTCCTCTTTCCATAAAGGCAGATGTGGGATCTGGAGCTGAAGCAGCCATCCTCAAACTATGAGGAAAAGGCCAAGAAAATCACAAAGATCTTCAACTGAACGTTGAGTCATCAACCTAGATCAGCCGCCACCTGCCTCCAGCTGTCCTGTGAAGGGAAAGAGAGGCAGGTTAGTTCAGTTTTGACGTGCGTGAGCTGTGGTTTCTCAGGACCTTGTTACTTGTAGTTGGATGCTGTTCTTCAGCGGTACAGTGTGTTCTGAGAGTTTCCAGTGTGGGCTTCACTTTGTTCGATTTTGACAGCTTCGTTCACTGCTGCTCCTGGAACGTGGCCAGTACCCTGCTAGGTCTACCATCATGGGACTGTTAATATTCACTCTAGGAGATGGAGTAAGAGGGTCACAAGAAACTCACAGGCCCCTCCCCTGGATTCCAATCACCACGCCCTCTGGCCCCTGCTGCACTTATTCTTCGCCGTGCTAAAGTAGATGAGGGAGAAAACAGAGGGCTGGGACTTTTCCGGGAGGCGCTAAGGCTTCAACTCCAGGCGGCTCATTTGTCCGCCAGGCTGGCCTTGTTTTGGTCTCTTGGCTGGTTCCGTGTTTAGAATGGATGGTTGTTTCTTCTACTTCCCCCCGGGAAAGCCACAAAACTGTGAAATGGTGTCACTACTGTGGAAAACTACAGGAATGTTTCCTTCAAAAATTAAAAATGGCTGGGCGGTGGTGGCGCACGCCTTTAATCCCAGCACTCGGGAGGCAGAGCCAGGCGGATCTCTGTGAGTTCAAGGCCAGCCTGGTTTCCAAAGCGAGTTCCAGGAAAGGCGCAAAGCTACACAGAGAAACCCTGTCTCAAAAAAACCAAAAAAAAAAAAAAAAAAAAAAAAAAAAAAAAAAAAAAAAATTAAAAATGAAGCTGGACAGTGGTGGCGCACGCCTTTAATCCCAGCACTCAGGAGGCAGAGGCAGGTGGATTTCTGTGAGTTTGAGGCCAGCTCGGTCTACAGGGCTAGTTCCAGGACAGCCAAGGCAACACAGAGAAACCCCTTCTCAAAAAAAAAAACAAAAACAAAAACAAAAACAAAAAAAAACACCAATTTTTTTTTTTTTTTTAATGAGGCTGGATTGGGGTTGGAGAGACAGCTCAGGGATAAACAGCACATAGTGCTCTTGCAGAAGGTCTCAAGTCCAGAACATGCTCAGAGCAAGCTGGTTATCTACACTACAGCCAAAACCTCATGCTCTGGATTCAGCAAAAGACTCTGCCTCAAAATATAATGCAGAGAACAATACTGAAGATACTCAGTGTCAACCCCCCAGCTTCCATGCACACATGTGTGAATGCACACACATGTTCACATGTACCCTCATGCACGTGAACACACACACACACAAGTACACCACACACACACACACACACACATACATACCAAAAAACTTTTTTAAAAAATGAGCTGTGGTGGCCCTGTACTTTAAATTCCATTACTTAGGGGACTGAGGTGGTAGGATCAATGTGAGGGCAGCCTCGGTACACAGGGTGTTCTAGGCCAGTGTAGGCTGTAATATTAGACCCTGTCTCAAAACCAAATTTTTAAATAAGATTACCATATGACCCAGGCATTCTACTTCTAAGAGCTGCAAGCAGTGTCTCAGGGTGACATCTGTATGCCCATGATCACAGTAACCCAAAGATGTCTGTAGTGGTTTGAATGAGAATGGCTCCCATAGGCCCCTATGTTTGAATGGTGGTCCCCAGTTAGTGGAACTGTTTGGGAAGGATTAGGAGGTGTGGCCTTGTTGGAGGAGGTGTGTCACTTTGAAACTTCAAAGCCCATGCCAGGTCCAGCCTCTCTCGGCCTCAAACTTGTGGATAAGATGTAAGCTCCAGCACCATGCCTGCTCGCCTGCTGCCTGCCATGCTCCCCACCATGGTGCTAGACTCACCCTCTGAAACTATGAGCAACCGCCCCCCCATCAAATGCTTTCTTTTATATGTTGCCTTGGTCATGGTGTCTCTTCACAGCAGTCAAACAGTAACTAAGACAGTATCCATCCAAAGTATCTGCCCAAGTACCCATCAAAGGATGACTGAAGAAGCAATGTGCCCTATAACACACTCTAGAATATTTATTACTCAGCCTTAAAAAGGAAGGGTGGCAAGATAGCTTTGTGGGTAAAAGTGCTTTCCATCAGGCTGGGTAACCTGAGTTTGATCCCCAGAACCCACATGGTGGAAAGAGGAGATCTTGGCTCCCAAAAGTTATCCTCTGACTTCTACATATGTGTGGTGGCATGCACAGTGCCCCCCCATAGACGCATACATGCAAAACAAACATAAATAAATGTAATAAACATTTTTAAATAATTTTTAAAGGAAGGAAAGGAAGGAAATCTTGACATATGCTACAATATGAGTGAACCTTGGCAATATTATACTATGTGAAATAAGTCAGCCCAAAAAAAGATAAATTCTACGTGATTTCACTGATGCAAGGTAGTCAGACTCCTAGGGACAGGAGAACAGTGGATAGCTGGAAGGAAGGAGACAGGGAGCTTTAATGGACACGCAGTTTCAGTGTTAAAGGTAATAGAACCTCCACCTGTGAGTGGTGTGGCTCTGTCTCAATATGGACGCACTTGATATCACAGAGCTGGCTGCTGGAACCAGGAAGGTGTACCTTTTATCTTCCTTGTGTTTTACTACAGTTGTTGTTGTCCGTTTTGAGAGTGAATGAGTCTACAAGGTCTTTCCTGAGAGCAGGTTTCTTAGAGAGGAGTTGGGATAAATGACTGCACCAAGGCACTGCCCTCCCGCAGGGCAGTAGACCAGGAAGGAAGGGAAGACAGCACAGGAGCCGAGGCACCTGGCTTGTGCATGATATCCCCTCTCAGGCTGGCCTGGAACCTCAACAGCTTGAAGCAGGCCCTGGGAACAAAGCAGGGGAGGTCAGAGTGTCTATTGCTGTTTTTATTGTCATTGCTGAGGACCAAATCCAGAGCCTCATGCTGGGCAAGCAGTCTCACAGGGAGCCAGCACCCTAGCCCAACATCTTGAGTTTTTTGGGTTTTGTTTGTTTTGTTTTGTTTTGTTTTTCAAGACAGGGTTCCTCTGTGTAGCCTTGGCTGTCCTAGAACTCACTCTGTAGACCAGGCTGGGCTTGAATTCACAGAGATCCCCCTGCCTCTACCTCCCGAGTGCTGGATTAAAGGCGTGCACCACCACAGCCCAGACAACATCTTGTTTTTTTTTTTTAATTGATCTTTCTTTCTCTCTCTCTCTCTTTTTGTTTTTGTTGGTTGTTGTTTGTTTGTTTGTTTGTTTGTTTGTTTTATGAGACAGGGCCTCTCTATGTAGCCCTGGCTGTCCTGAAACTCTCTATATAGACCAGGCTAGCCTCAAACTCACAGAGATCCTCCTGAGTGCTGGAATTAAAGGCATGCACCACCATGCTCAGCTAGTATTTGTATCTTTTAAACTTTAAAACATATTTTATTATTTTTAAGTTATGTGTGTTTGTCTGTGTGTGAATATGCAAATGGGAGTACCGTGCCTGCCGCCTCTAGAAGAGGATGTGGGATCCCCTGGAGCTAAAGTCAGAGAGGGCTGTGAGCCACGGTGGATCCTGGCAACTGAATTCAGGTCCCCTGCAAGAGCAGTACTCGCTCTTAACCTCTGAGCCACCTTTCAAGTCCCTAAACTTCCTTTAAAGTTAGTATCTATTTTTAAACTAGAAATAATTTTGATGAAAAGGGTGGTTAAAAAACACTAGACTGGGGCTGGGGCAAATGGCTCGATAAAATTGCTTGCTGCACAAGTGTGAAGATCTGAGTTCAAATCTCCAGCATCCACATAAAAGCAAAGGGTAGTGGTATACATCTGTGGTGTTAATATTTACTCAATTTAAATCGTGTGTATGAGGAGTATGTACATGTCTTAGTGACTTTTCTGTTGCTATGACAAAGCACCATGACCAAGGCAACTCATAAAAGAAAGTTTGATTGAGCTTACTGTTTCAGAGGGTCACAGTCCATGGTGGCGGAAATAGCTGAGAGATCACATCTCGATAAACAAGTAGAAGGTAGAAAGAGAACACTGGGAATGGCCTCGGCTTTTGAAACCTCAAAGCTACCCCCCACCTCCGTGACACACCTCCTCCAACAAGGCCGCATCTACTAATCCTTCCCAAACAGTCTACCAAGACTTGGGACCGAGTTTTCAAACATATGAGCCTATGGGGGCCATTCTCATTCAAACCACCACAGTGCACATGAATGCAGATGCCCATGAAAGCCAGACATGTTGACTCCCCGTGGAACTGGAGTTACAGGCTGTTAATGAACTGCCTGACATGGGTTCTGGGAACCAAACTCAGGTCCTCTGCAAGAGCAGTGTGCACTTTTAACCTATGAGTCATCTTCCAGCCCCTGCCTGGCACATTCGTAACCCCAGAGTTAATGAGTTGGAAACAAGGGATCCTGGTGGGCTTGTTGACCAGTGAATCACTTGAAGGGGCTACCTTAGCGACACCTTCTGGCCTCCACATGTACACACATGGGTGTATGCATCTGTACATACATGTGCCCACATGTACATTTCACACGCTAAATAAATATGTAAACAAGCTATGCGGATTTTGCAAGAGTAGAAAATAAAAACATTAATTTTAAGTTTAACATACACTCTAAAAGTAAG
This sequence comes from Peromyscus eremicus, assembly GCF_949786415.1. Taxonomy (NCBI): domain Eukaryota; kingdom Metazoa; phylum Chordata; class Mammalia; order Rodentia; family Cricetidae; genus Peromyscus; species Peromyscus eremicus. Next base: position 102,600,514 of record NC_081416.1, read on the forward strand.
AATTAAAACTGAAATGGATGATTTGAACCCAGAACCAGATCCTGCACCTGCCTTGCCTGGTTCTTCATAGAACCAAGTGGGAGAGGGGAAGTAGGGCTATACAGACCACAGAAGAAGGATTGGTCCCAATTATCATTGGCATTATTGCTCTGTGGGTTGTATGCTACTTATCTCTATACCTCAGTTCCAGCCCTTCACTCCCTGTGGAGCTGAATGCCAATGAGAATTGGGACCAATCCTTCTTACGTGGTCTATACAGCCCACTTTCCCTCTCTCTTCTACGAGGGAACCAGGCAAGGCAGGACACCAAGACCCAGGTGCTTCTACCAACTGCATTTTACCAACAGCAGCCACAGCTGGGCCTAGGGGAGGAACTGGGAAGGTAGTAGCAGCTGGATCAGAGGCTCTGAGGCCCTGCGTGTCATTTCTACCCTGTGATGTGTCCAATACAACAGCTGGAGCCAAGAATTCTGCTCATCAGTGTGTAGATCTGCTGCAAAGGGCAAAGCCGTCCAGGACATTAGCACGGGGAGAGCGAACAGGACTCTCGCTTGCTCCCTCCTGCGTTCCTCCTTGTCCGACGTCCCGCGCTACACTTGACTTTCTGACTTTGTGTGAGAGCGCACTCTGGTTTTCCACCAGAATACTCATCTTCACAATGGCAAGACTAGTTTTTTGTCTGATTGGGTTTTGAGACAAAGTCTTGCTGTATAGCCTCGGCTAGCCTTAAACTCTAGCCCTTCCTGTCTCAGCTCCCAAGTGCTGGGATGACAGATATGTTACCACGTCCAGGGCTTTCATTTCTCCTGCTATCTTTGATCAGGAATAACATTTGCCTATATATAATAGGAACAAGAACAAGTTTCAGTGAGTTGCTGTGAATCCTGAGCCCATATTGCTCTTTGAAACACTGAGTCGTCATATGTTGTCACCACACACACACACACACACACACACACACACACAGCGAGAGGAGTCGGGGAGAGAGAGAGAGATTTTAATTTTTAAATGATTTATTTATTTTTATTTCATGTGCATTGGTGTTTTGCCCACATGTATGTCTGTATGAGGGTGTGGTATCCTCTGGAGTTACAGATGGTTGTGAGATGCCATATAGGTGCTGGGATTTGAACCTGGGTCCTCTGGAAGAGCAGTCGGTGCTCTTAACTGCTGAGCCATCTCCAGCTCCAAGATTGGTTGATTTTTTTTAAATGAAGTCCAATAAAGGAAAAAAGAGTCAAGAGACGGGAAGAGAACCAGCACCTTCCTGTGTTCTGTAGCCCAAGAACATCAGCTGTTGGAGCAGAGACTGGAGTTCACCTGAGTCCAGGAGTTCAATGCCACTCTGGGCATCTGGAGACAGAGCTCAGTGGTAGAGCAGATGTCCAGCCTGCCCTGAGCCATCAAGACAGCCTAGTGGGTAAAGGTGCCTGATCCCAAGTCCAATCTGAGTTTGATCCCCAGGAGCCACATGTTAGACAGAGAACACTCTACTAAAAGTTGTCCTCTAACCTCCACATATGTACTGTAGCGTTAAAGTATGCTTGCACACACATTCACACACAGAAAAGTAAATAACATTTAAAAACTCAGTTGTTCCTTTTGCCACAGTGTTAAGTGAGAAGACCCTGTCTTTTTTTTTTTTTTTTTTTTTTTTTTGGTTTTTCGAGACAGGGTTTCTCTGTGTAGTTTTGCGCCTTTCCTGGAACTCACTTAGTAGAGCAGGCTGGCCTCGAACTCGCAGAGATCCACCTGCCTCTGCCTCCTGAGTGCTGGTATTAAAAGCGTGTGTCATCACCACCCAAGAAGACCCTGTCTTAAAAGGAAGGGGGGGGGGAGAGGAGAGGGGAGGAGAGGAGAGGGGAGGAGAGGGGAGGGGAGGGGGGGGGAAGGCAAATGAATAGAATAGATGGGATGAGCAGGGCAGAGCTCAAATAAGGATGCCAATGTATCTGGACCCAGGTATGTCTAACCAGGTCTTCTTGGTTTTTCCAGATTGGGTTAAACTTTGAAACTGGCAATTTTGAGAGAGCCGTGAGTGGTACAGTCCCCCTTCCCCTCCTTCCAGAAGCACTAAACCAAATTCCTGTCTTTGCTTCATGCAAAGCAGTTTCCAGCCCTCTTGGTGTCTATCCGATAAATCTTCGTCTGATCATTTCTCAGTGTCTTCACAAAGACAGCTTTCTCCTGGTGACATACATTGGTGCCAACCAATGATAAAGTTTTCAGGGTTGTGGAGATGGCTCAGTGGTTAAGAGTGCTGGCTGCTCTTCCAGAGGACCTGGGTTCAGTTCCCAGCACCCACATGATGGCTCACAACCATCCCTAATTCAAGTTCCTGAGGATACAACGCCCCCTTCTGGCCTCTGAGGGCACCAACCAAGTACTAAGTACGTAGACATATATGCAGGCAAAACACCCATACACATAAAATAAAAATAAATGAAAAAAATTTTAAAGATTAAGTTTTCTTTGTCACAAAATATTTACATAATGGAGAATGTAGTATATATAGGTACAATTTCTTATCCTTATGTTTTTTTAGTTTTCAGCCAACAAATATTTATGCCAAGTATATAGTTGACTACCAGTACTCTACATCAAGGATTTTCCTGTGCCATTAAAGACTTCATAAATGCCTATTCTTCTTAGCCAGCATAGAATATACAACCACAGAGTTTTGAAATGAACCTTTTATCATGAACACTTTGTTTCCAGGTTTCATGAATAATGGTAGACACATCGAGCTGTCTAAACATCTCATCATTTCCTTAGGACCGATTCTTGGCAGTAGAATTTCTAAAGGAATTTCAGATTTTACCGTAAAGAAAATACATGAAGAAATGTATCACATCCTACCTTAGGAGACTGTGTGTCCTCTCTGACCACTTGGACAGCAGCTGGAAGAGGCTTCACACTTCTTCTGATAACTGAACCATACACCCTCCTGTTTCTTTCCCTCCTTAGTTGCCCTAACTGGCCTTTAGATGGACCAACAACTGCCTTTCTCTGACATGCAGGAACCAGTCAACCCCTAAGACCAGGGCAGAGTGCTTGCTGGGACCTTCTGAAAAGAGAGTATGCAGGGTCACTTTAAGAGGGAGAGCTGCCAAGATAAGAAAGTCAGGACTAATCATGACCAAGTTTTCTTGTCAAAGTACTTCTTTTTTAACTTTCCTTTAACTAAGGAAATAAGCACGTGCAATTTATCACAGAAAAGGTTAACTTCCTGGGAAAAACAACAACATAGGTTTCTCAGATTTGGTGTGAGGCTGGGGATTATCTGGTTCCTGGAAAAGCAGCTGCGAGTTCTCTGGCTCTGTAATACTGCCTACAAATTCCTGGCTGACTCAGAATGAATCTGCTCCTGAGTCACTGAAGGAGGGGATTATTGATTCTCTCTAGGGACGCTAGTGAGGGCAATGGATGTTATCTTCCAATCTGAAAAGTGGGTTCTAAGACCCGTTGCTGGGGACCACTGTCCAAGAGACATATTGTTGACTCACAACCAGAATTTCTTAGCGGCCATATGGACCAAGGACAACTCATCTGCTCCAGGAGTGACCGCTCTATCTCAGAAGTGTCATGGTGCACACTGGAGGCCCCCTGTCCTGGAAGAGACTGTGGCGATTCATGTAGAAAGCAGGGAAGCAGTTCTCAGACTCTTTGACCCCAGGACTCCTCCACACTACAAATCCCGAAGTGTCCATGAGGGTTCTAGCATTCAGGAGTTACTGTATTAAAAGTTCAAGCCAAAAAAGCTTTTACATAGTTATTAACTTAATTTTTTTTTTAAATCTCCTATGCTGAGCGGCGGTGATGCACACCTTTAATCCCAGAACTCAGGAGGCAAAGCCAGGCAGATCTCTGTGAGTTTGAGGCCAGCTTGGTCTACAGAGCGAGATCCAGGACAGGTACCAAAACTACACAGAGAAACCTTGTCTCAAAAAAATAAAAATAAATAAATAAACAAACAAAAAAATAAAAATAAAGAAAATCTCCTACTACATCCTTTATAATTACTAATATGAAGTGGGTTTTGTACGTGCGTGAAAAGTACCTATTTTCTAAACCAAACAGAAAGAGAAAAAGAGCTAGTAGAATTGCTTGTGCTCTGAGAACTTTTCACTGTCTGGACTGTGAACTTGCAGCTGCATCCTTACATCTGCCTCCACACTTGGCCTGTTGCAAGTCTAATGAAAAAGAAAATGCATCCTTTTATGTGGAGCTGGAAAAGGAAGGGGTATTTTAACGGCCTTTCCAGACAAGTGTGGATATTCTTTTAACACTTCACTACAACTTGGCAGAGGGAGAGGGTGTTGGACTGTATTGTTGGTTTGGTTGATTTATCAGTGGTGGTGTTGTGATAGGAGCCTTCCATGTAGCCCAGGCTGGCTGGCGGCTCTCAGCCTTCCTGCCTCAGTCTCCCCACTGGCTGGGTTACCAGCTTGTTACTGTGGTACGACACACATCAGTAACCCGTTTAAACAGACTTCTCAGTTGCAATAAGGTACTCTTGGTAGTCTGCAACTCGGCTTCCTCAACTGCGTTGTTTCTATTCAAGTGTCATTGTGTGGTAGCACGTGATGCAGTTTCCTCCCTGTAAGGATGGAAATTGCTGTACGCCTATTCCTATTTTGTCTATCCATTCAGCTGTTGATGGGAGTGTTTCCATCCTTGAAATAATCAGAGATAAGAAATATGGAACATGTTGTGATGGGGCCCGAGAGGCCGCTCAGCTGCCAAGAGCAAGGCTTTCTACTGCTCTTGCAGAGGACCTGAGTTTGGTCCCCAGGACCCTGGACCAGTTGCTCACAATGCCTGTCACTCCAGCTCCGGGGGATATGATACCTTCTTCTGGCTCTCACGGGCATTTGCAATTATGTGTACATACATACATACCCCCACATCACATGATTTTTAAAAATTAAAAAATCAAATCTTAAAAATAAAGTGCTGTGATAGAAGTAAACGCAGTTCTGAGGGGACAGAGCAAAGGCAGAAGAGCCAGGCCGACCTTGACAGGGCTGCGAGACCTGTTGCCCAAGCAGAGACTAAAGGGTGCAGAGGACCTGGTCAGGAACAGGGTGGGAGGAATGGAGCAACTCAACTGTCAAGGTCTTGTGGGGGGCGGGGAGCCATGTTCCCTTCAGGTCTAGGCAGGAAAGGGCCATACAGGAAGCAGAGAAGCAGCCAGGAACTGGCCGTGCAGGACAGTTATGATGACAGACCAGGTACTGTGTCGAGTCTCTGCATTGAACCCAGGGCTTCAAATATGCTAGGCCCGCGTTCTACCACTGCCACACTCTCAGACCTCGGTGAGCGTAATTCATTTAAACATTACTGCAACCGTATAGCGGATAAAAATGAGCACGTCCTGCGTGCATACTGAGGGACAGACACGGCTCTCAGTGGTTCGAATGAAGCAATAAATTTAATCCCAGTGATGACATGAGGTTGGTACTATTATTCTCCCCATTTTAGAGATAAGGAAGTTAAGGCACAGAGAGGCTAAAACACCTTGTCCAAAGTCATGCTAGGAAGTTGGAACTTGAGCTCAGGTTTCAGCAGCTATACCCATCAATACTCTGCCTGAGGACAAGAGGAGGGATTTGAACTCTCACGTGGCAGGACCACTGGAGGGCTGTTGGCAGAAAGTAGGCAGTTCTGGTTTGCACTTTGTGATCATTCTAGATGCTGTGTGTATGGAAAACAGGCGATTGTCCTTGGGAGTGACAGCACCTACCTCAAAAAGGCTGCCACCATAACAAATGTGATGATGCCACACGGCCACCTTATAAAGTGAATGCTTATTGACTGCCTGGCTTTGTTTGGTTCAGTACCGAAGCAACTCATCCTTACAGGGGCATCATTCTCCCCCTTTACAGGATTTGGTGGTGCACTGGAAAAGAATGGGCATGTTGAGGCTGTGCACTAATAAATATGTTCTCTAGGGAGATAAGCTCCCTCATTTGTAGAATTTATTAATTCTTTCAGAAAAAAATACTTCTACTATAGTTGGTGCCAGAGGTTCAAGAGTTGAATAACTGGCCTGTAGGGTTGCAGGAAATTTAGCAGTTTGCTCTCCAACATCAATAACACACTGCTGAGTGACTGATTCACACACTAAACCTGGGAGAAGCTGAGGTTCTTGTTTACGATCTAAAGGTAGGCGATGGCTTAACACCGCCTTGTCTCTGTTTCTTCCCAGGTGTGGGGGTTTGAATAGAATGGCCCCCATAGGCTCATATATTTGAATGCCTTATCACCAGGGAGTGGCACTAATTGAAAGGATTAGGGAGGCATGACCTTGTTGGAGGAATTGCGTGGTCGCGGAGGTGGGCTTTGAGATTTCAGGCACCCAAATCAGGCCCAGTGGCTCTCTCTTTCTTCCTGCTGCCTGCGGATCCAGATGTAGAACTCTCAGCTCCTTCTCCAGCACCATGTCTGCCTTTACACTGTCATGCTTCCTACCACGATGATAATGGACTAACCCTCTGAGCTGTAAGCAAGTCCCAATTAAATGCTTTCTTTTGTAAAAGTTGCCATGGCCATGGTGTCTCTTCACAGCAATAGAACATTGACTAAGACACCAGGTAAAATAGTTCTTTATGAATGAGTGTGCAGGCTAGGGAAATAGCTCAGTTGACAGATTTTCACCTAGCGTGCAAGAAGCCCTAGGTCCAAATCCCAGCACCTCATAAACTGGGCATGATGATGCATGACTATATTCCTAGACCTGGGGAGATGGAGGGAGACAGATTAGGAGTTGAAGGTCATTGTTGGCTTCATAGCAAGTTCAAGACCAGCTAGGGATATATGAGAGACCCTGTCAAAAACAAATGATTTTAATGAACTGGTATCTATGGAACAGTGTCAATCTTACATCAATCAGATCCTAAAATTCATAAGTTTTTAAACTTTCGTTTCCACTAGTTCTCAGTTGATGACTGTGGCTACTACTGAGTTGTGACATTCATAAACAAAGAGTGAGATGTCACTGGACTTCGTTTACCAATGTCAAATTTCAGCAATTCCACTAAGAAGCCTTCGGGCCAGGGCAATCCTGGCAACCTCCGATTACCTCCTGCTGCTTAGATGCAGAGCAGGAATGGCCTTCGCTTGGGGAGCAGACTCAGCTAACCGAGCATCACATCCTGGCTATTGTCTTGGCTTGTTGTGATTTTACTTTTTTTTTCTTTGATTTACCTTTTTTTCTTTGAGAAGAAGTCTCACAATGTAGCCCAGGTTAGTCTGGAACTCATTATATAGACCAGGCTGGCCTCAAACTCAAAGAGACCTTCCTGTCTCTGCCTCTGAATGTTGAGATGATCTGTGTGAGCTAACACACCCAGCTCTCATTATGACTTTAAATTGATAGTATTCTTCTTGTTTGATTTTTAGTTACTGTTGGACTGGCTTCTTTTTTTGGTTCAGTTTGTTAAATTTTGCAGAACCCACTATGACACATGTTTTCACCAGTAACATTCTGTCCCTTAATTTTCTAATAAGTAAACTCTCAAGAGAAGCAAGCGCACACTGGCTCAGCTGTGACTCAGCTGTACCCTGCTGCGGAGATCAGTGTAAATATTATCTCTAAATTCTGTTTGTGTGGTAACACTTTTGTGGTGATGTTTGTAGCTACCAGGACAGTAGTGCTAGTTAACTCATAACACTATTTATAATTCATTTCCATGATATTACATGCTCTGCCGTTGCAGAATGATAAAATGGTGAGTTCAATTATATGTGCACTAATACACTGGTATCCTTATATGTGGAAACAAGAAACCTTCCACCCACCAACCAGGAGTGACATGTTGTAGTTGAAGACATGTGCTCTAGAATTACAATGATCCCTTGTATTCTAACTGTGTGATCTGAGGGGAGATGCCTCTGTTTTAGTTTCCTAAGGTTTAAATAAAGCAAAAATCCTACCCATCATACACTGGTGTTTTAAGGATTCATTGAGATAACAATATGCCTGGAACAAAGTAAATGATCATTACTGCTTTCCTGTTGCACGAATCCTAAACGGTCTTATAATAAAAACTTGGAGCCAGATATCAGGGTGAAAGCTGAAAGATCAGAGAAGCAGAGCAAACCACAGCCACCACCTCTTACCTCGCCAACTCCTCAGCCTGACAGAGCCTCTGTAAGACAGTGAATTCCTGTCTCCTGCCTCATGTTCCTTTTTGTGTCCAGCCATATCATTTCCTGTCTCAACCTTCCTAGGGCTGGAATTAAAGGTGTGTGATCCCATGTGCTGGAATTAAAGGTGTGTGCCACCACTGCCTGGCTGCTCCTCTTTTAGACTAGATTAATCTCATGTAGCCCACTGTGGCCTTGAACTCACAGAAATCCAGATGAATACCTGTCTCTGCCTCCCTAGTGCTAGGATTAAAGGTGTGTGCCACAACTGCCAGACCTCTGCGGCTAACTCTGTGGCTGGCTCTGTCCTCTGATCTTCAGGCAAGCTTTACTTCTTAGATTACAAATATCACCACACTTTCCCCTTCATGGTCTCCTGCCAGGGGAAATCCAAATGGCTTCTCCAGGATTCCACCAGATCCACAAATATCATTGCTTAGCACAACCTATCAAGCACCCAAGGCACATCTTTTCTAGAAAGTAAGAGTAGAATTTTTTAAAAACTAGACAATTTTGTAGGTTTGCAACTTCTTTTTAAAAAAATGTTTTATTGCATTGCGTATACACGTGTATGTGTGTACACATGTGCCATGGCATGCATGTGCAGGTCAGAGGACAAGCTGCAGGAGTGGCTTGGTAGCAGCTGCTTTTACCTTCTAAGCCAGCCTGTAACTTAACTCTTCATCCCAAGTCCAGAGCTGGGACCGCGCGATTCTGCTTGCTTGCCTGAGCAGTGTGGGAATGGACTCCAGAACCCCACACACGTTAGGCAAGCACTCCGCTACTGCACTACACCCCCAGCCCCAATAGTTAGTTCTGTTATTGTTGTTTCGAGATAAGGTCTAGCTCTGCAGCCCCAGACTGGTGTGAGACTCACCGTGTAGCCCAGGTTGGCCCTGAGCTCATCCTCTTCCTGCCCTCACCTCTTAAGCACTGAGGATATAGGCGTGTGCCACCAGGCCGACCTCCTGTGGTGATTCTGTTTTTAATTATTGTTAAGGAAATTCCTTGGTAGCTACACTATTAGAATCCTACCCATGGTACACAAGGATTCCAAGACTACTGTTTTCAATATAGGGTTTTTTTTAATTATAATAAGCAATTTCCTAAGTTAGTAAAGGCTAGCCAGGCAGATGTTATTATCAGTTCTTCTCAAGACCCTTCAGAGAAGAGTGGCCTAGACACACACGCTGAACTTTGGAGTCATCAGAACATGAGACTGGGTAAGCTCTGTGCCAGGGAGGAAGGACAGCAGAGTGCTTTCTACGTGAGGCTTCGTCCCAAGGGCTTTATGAGTCTGTGTAGACGCTCACCGGCTTACCATGGTGACATCCCAATCAACCCACTGGAAACCCAGTGAAAAATGAACTGGACACCCCTAACCTACCCAACACTCCAGCTTAGCCTTGCCCACCTCCAACATGCGCGAACTCTAACAAACTGCAACTGGGCACAATCACCAAAATACTAGGCCTGTGTTATAATAAAGAGCTGAAGATCTCAAGTCATTTATTGAATACCCGTATTTCAAAACTGCTGGCAAAATAGGAACTACAGAACAGCAAATGTAGTGCCCTGGCATTACAAGATAGTATTGGACGGCATTCTGCTGTCCTGGGAAAGATCCAAATTCAAAATTTGAAGTATAATGTTGTTTCTGGTGGTGTTTTGCTTTCACACCATCATGAAGCTGAAATATTCAAACTGTTGTAAATTGGAGACCGTCTATATTTATTATTTGTTTGTTTGTTTATTGTTGGAGACATAGTCTCACTCTGGAGCCCAACCTGACCTAGAATTCACTATATAGCTCAGTCTGTTCTCTCTCTCTCTCTCTCTCTCTCTCTCTCTCTCTCTCTCTCTCTCTCTCTCACACACACACACACACACACACACACACACACACACATTCGCGCACACTCACACTTTTCTTTCTTGAAGAAAACAAGTTTGTTTAGAACTCTGTAATGAGGACAGCCACTTTGGCAGCTTCCAGGAGTATTCTCACTGCCCACTGCTCCGCCTGCTCCCAGCTGCCTTTCTTCTTGTCTTGTCCTGATTTTACAGTAGCTTACCTGTGGGCCTGCAGTCTGAAACAGAGCAACGTGACTCCTGCCTCTTTGACTGAAGCTTGCCAGCCTGGCACAGGCTCCTTCCTGGACCTAGAAGGGCTGCATCAACGTGGCTGCATGACCATATGTTCCCACATACATTTCTGAAATCTTGCAAAGGTAAAATCGTTGCATCACAATCAATGGAGATCACTTTTGATTTCCACTGAAATGATTCTGCAGGTCAGATGGCACTGGAGTGAGTACAAATTTTCAAGCACCCTGCCAAGGGGAAGTGGAGTTGAGGATACCTTGAATTTTTATTGAGTTGAAGACTAAATATAAAGACATAGGCATACATGATACAGAGTTGTTGTTTCCTTTTTTCTTATTCCTCACTCTGTAGCCCAGCTTGTCCTGGGACTCACTACTGTGTAGTCCCAGGCTGGCCTCTAACTCACAGTGATAATCCTGTCTAATCTTCTGGAGTGCTGGGATTCCAGGCATAAGCCACCAAGCCTGGCTGAGGTGGATGTATTCTGTGGTCCCCAATAACTATTACATATAGTTACCACTAGTCATTCCAGGTTGGGGACAGCATCCAGGACCATTCACACTGCCCCTCGTACCAACAGAACCAGACAAGACGGTGCTAAGCCATTGGTACCAATGTTCAATCCTAGTGTACTGCTACTGTACCTGTCACAACAGGAATGTGGGCAGTGGAGACACAAAGACTGGCAATAATGGAGTCTCAAGTTAGCCTGTGGGAAATCCTTCTCACTCTTCCCGTCATCAGACATGTGAAATTGTAATGGGAGGAGTTGTAACCCACTGGCAGTGGGTGGAAACACACGTTTTCTTGTGTGGGAAGTAGAGTCAATAATGAAGCATTTTTCCGGGTTTAGGCCCTTGTCGTTTTTGTTTTAGATGAGGTGGGTTTTGTTTTGTTTTGCTTGTTTGTTAGCATTTTTCATAATGAGCAGAGAGGGAAACAACCATTGCATTTGGAAAACCTAAGAGCCAGATTGAAAGGACAGTCCTAAACTGGGCATGTGGCTCACAGCTGTAATTCTAGCCCTCCGGAGGCTGAGGCATGCATGTTGAATGAGCTTGGGCTATATTGTGAGCTCCAAGCTGGATCCAGGGTCAGAGCCTGTCTCCGAAATCAAAACCAAAACAAACAAACAAAAAGACAGTCCTAATTTTTAAACCTTTTTGTTTTGTGTTTTGTGTTTTGTTTTTTGTTTTTGTTTTTGTTTTTCAAGACAGGGTTTCTCTGTGTAGTTTTGGTGCCTGTCCTGGATCTCACTCTGTAGACCAGGCTGGCCTCGAACTCACAGAGATCTGCCTGGCTCTGCCTCCCAAGTGCTGGGATTAAAGGTGTGCGCTGCCGCCGTTTTAAGACAGGGTCCCATGTATTGTAAGCTAGCCTCCACCCACTATGTATAGCAGAGGATGACCCCGGGCTTCTTTCTGATCCTCATGCCTCTACATCCCAGGGGCTACCACACCTGATTTACATAATGCTGGACACCAAATCCAGGACAGGTACTCTACCAACTGAGCCACAGCCCACCTCAAACGTCTTTCTTGCAAAGATCAAGGAAGATCCTGTTGGGACAGTTGAGACCACCCAAAAGAAGAGTAAAGCAATTAAATGCTGGAAAGGGGGCTACAGGGATCATACCTGTTTTTCATGTTCACAACAAAGCCAGGTTTCACACACAGCCCCAAATCTACAATCACTGCAAACGCACCCTAGTAACACATCTAAAAACCGGCCTTGCTCAAAGCTGACCTACTCACTGCTTACAACTAAGCCTAGGCAAGGATCGACCAGGACCAGCATTTTCCCTTTTGTTATGGAGGACCTAACATTGGGCAGTCTGGACCAGATACTCTCTATCAGTTTGAATCCCTTATTTGTCTGGGGAGCCACCACTTGACTTGCTCACAGCTGTGTCTGTCTACGTCAAGCAGATGTCCTAATAAAAAAGGTCCAGACAGATGTTCACTGCTTCTGAACCCAAGAACCTGGCTCCAGTGACACACGCTGGCGGCCAGACCTCCTGTACATGGAAAGGGAGGCAGGAAGGCTGGGTGTGAAGGCTCGATGGTTCGCCTCTGCCATGAAGACATCATAACAAATGCCATAGCTGTTTGCCTCCAAACAACCTGCCCCTTTTTCCAGAGGGGTGAGGGAGCAGTGAGACAGGGTCCCAGTATGAAGACCAAGCTGGTTTCAGATTTGGAACAACACTGCTCCTAGCTCCTGAACGATAGGATTTCAGACTCGCATCACCACCCCTGGCTAAGCTTTCTGTTTTCTGTTTTTTAGGACAGCCTCACGTGTGGCCCAGGCTGGCCTCCAACTTAACTGACCTTAAAATCCTGGTCCTCTGCCTCTACCTCTCCAGTGCTGAGGCTGTAAGTGTGCAAGGTTATAAGCATGCCCAATTTACGCAGTGCTGGGGACTGAACTTAGGGCTTCCTACCTCTGAGTGCATACCAACTGAGCTATAGTTCCAGAGCTATCGTGTTAGTTTTCTAAAATAGTTATTGACTAGGAGGGGTCGGGGCACATGTGGAGGCCAGAGGTCAACTGTGGGGAGTTGGCTCTCCCCATCTGCCATGTCTGTTCCGAGGACTGAGCTCAGGCGGTCAGACTTGGTGCCAAAGGCCTTGACCCGCTGAGCCATCACTGGCTCCTGACCCACCGGGTTTTCGGATTAACCTTCTGAGAGTCTAAGCCCTCCTCCTTGCCCTCTGTGGAGGTGAAGTTTGGAGGAAGAAGCTCTGTTTCTGGAGTTTTCCTGAGGTGTGTCCACTGCCCTCCCAGACCCCTCCTCCTCCACACTCCCAGTTCAGAGAACACAGCCAGCACCCAGAAGAGCTCCAGCAAGGTGCAAAGACGTGACAAACATCAGCATCACATTTTTAATTTCAAAAAACTGGGTCAGTCACAGTTCTGAACAGCAGTGAAGCACAGCTGCTTTTAGGTTTTTTTTTTCTTCCTGACAACAAGGTCTAATTATAAGCTGTGAGAACAACTAAATCCGAACTGTGCGTGTGATCACATTACATAGCGTCATCTTTGGCAGGTGGCTTTTATACGGACTGTACAGTGCCTGGTCAGAATGGAGGCCGTCACCAGTGTGACTTAACAGAGTCCCACATCCTTAACGTTTGCAGCTGGAGATTTGCAGAACAAGGTAAAGGTGTCCCGCTACCGCGCCAACCCAAAGGCAAAACCTGATTGCTTCTGCCTGGTCTCACTCTGGCAAGAACTAAGGACTTCCTTCAGAGCACCGTGACTCCTGGAGGAGACCGCCCGCGTCTCCTCACCTTCTGTTCCGAGGCTTACAAGAGTTGATGCTGTTACAACATGAAAAGTAAGATAGAGAACCCTGGCCCAAGCTCCCCAGGGCCCATTCCAAACCAGAAGTCCAGGAGCCTCGGAATGCTGTGGGCAGTGGACAGTCTATCTGCTGCAGACAGCAGCGTGAAGGAAGCCTGGTCACTGAAGTGGTTCCCCTTTCTGGTTCCTGCTCCCTCCAACCCACCCTCCTCCTCTCTCCCCACTTCCCATTTCTCCCCCCTTCTGCCGTTGGTGGTGAGTCCTGGCCCCCACTCTCTTCCCCAGCCTCTGGTTATTTCTCTGTCTCTGAGCCTGTAACTTTACAGACCCAACTTTCTCTCTGGCAGTATTCCCAGCCTTTGTAGATGGGTGACTCATGTCTGTCAGTGAAGACAGGAGTGGGGATTCGAGCTTCCGCTGAGGATGAAATTAACAGCTTGAGGACTGCAGAGGTACCACAGTGCAGAGCGAGGGGGGAGTGATCAAATGTCCTCTCCAAGAATCCCCTTATTACCATCTTAGGAAATGAGAATTAACTCCCCCACTTTCCCGATGAGGAAATTGACTCAGGACCATTGTGTAATTTTACCAAACTCAAAATAGACAGTGTGTGGTAGAGCCATGGTGTGAGCCCCTTGGAGGGACCCCAGACCCTGCTCCTTGCTCCTCCTCCAATCAGAATCTGCTTCTCTGGAAACTGTGCCTGTGGCTCCCTTTGAGCTTCGGGACAAATCATTTCATGACTAAGTATAAGAAAGTTGTCCCTGAAACAAGGCTCTGGGCTGGTGCCCTCAGGCCCTGAGGACATTAATCAAACACTGAGAATTTGGATGACATAATGGTGTCAGTGTCTAAAGATGTTGTTAAAAGTTTTCCATTTCTGTTTGTGAACCACCTGGGCTCACCTCAGAGCAAGGAGACAGATAGCCATGTTCTTGTCCATGGCTTCTTGGGGAGCAGACTCTCATTCATCTGTGTTCAAAGCCCCTAATTTAGGACCAACCAAGCACGTGGCAGTTAGTGCCATTCATTCACAGTCTCCTATAGCCTAGATAACATTTGGTGGGGATCTCTGCTGTGGGATGGTCTGTATGTCAAGTGTGTTGCTGATTGGTCAGTAAATAAATCACTGATTGGCCATTGGCTAGGCAGGAAGTATAGGCGGGACAAGGAAAAGAATTCTGGGAAATGGAAGGCGGGGAGAGAGACATTGCGAGCCGCCATCAGGACAAGGAAGATGTAAGGTACCAGTAAGCCATGAGCCATGTGGCAAAGTAAAGATTAATAGAAATGGGCTAAAAATAAGAGTAAGAGCTAGACAATAACAGGCCTGAGCTAATGGCCAAGCAGTTTAAATAATGTAAGAGTCTGTGTGTTTATTTTATAAGTGGGCTCTGAGACTGGCGGGACTTGATGGTGGGAGCTGGAGAGAAATTCTTCAGCAACAAATGGCGTCCAACGTGGTGGCAAGAGTTTCCACCTAAAACCTGAGTAAAAAGATTCTAAAACGGAGCTGAAAACAGTTCCTAGTTGTCTCTATCAAGTTAGCGTCAGCCTGCGTGTTTGAGCTACTGCTGGCGGGTTCCTAGCGTGCGTGCTCGACCTGCCGCCGTATGGCAGGAATGAGGCCTCTGCAAGTAGCACATTAAACTGTGTGGTGAATTTAGCCTTTGCTAGTACAAAACAAAAAAAGAGGTTTCTGGGCTACACGCTACTTTGGTAAAAGTGTAGACCCACTATTTCTGAGAGTTATGGCTCCCAGAGCTGGCGGAAAGCGGACCGCCGCCATGTTGGGAAGCTGAAGTGGGCGGAGCCAGCAGCCACTGCGCCGTTTCAGGCTTAGAAGGCTGCAGTTTAAAAGAAATAGGCTCAAGCTAATATAAAAAAATAAGCCACGTAAAGATGACTACCACACAGAGAATCTGGATTATGTTCTCTTTGATATTCGTAACTGCAGAAAAACATTTGATTGTAAAAGCTGTTGAGTTATGCCAAAATGTATATTTTAAAGGTACCTTGACTTCAAAATTTGGATATAAGGATATGTTGCTTTGGAAAAGAGTCTCTGCTCTTGTTTCCACAGAAAGCCAGAGACTATGGATTTGTTCCAGATTAAGATACATCAGGTTTGACCAGCCAAGACCCCCTGAAAGGTCTCCAATGACACCATGGCCCAGATGATTCAACATCCAGAATGGTTTCAAGTCAACTGGCTCAGATATACAGCCTCACGGACTACTCCATGATCCTAAAATTTTCTTTCTGTCTCCAGAAGATACAGCGCCCCCCTCCAGCAGGAAATAGTAAGAGAAGCTACGCCCAAATTCCCAAATATACCAAGCTGGCTTTAGAGATGGAATTGGCTCACTCCCCCTCTAAACCCAGACATATTGCTCAAAAAAAAAAAAAAATGGTTAAGAGATTCTTATGTCCCAAATCAGAAGAGCCCTCTGGTGTGGGACAGAGAAAAACCAATATTTTTATTTAAATCAGGTTAATTATAAATACAATCTCTTTCTAAAACAAAAAGGGGGATAGTTTAGATATGATAGGATGAAAGGGTAGATTAATGAACCTACTTTTAAAGAGTAACAACTTGTTTAAAATGTTTTACATTGCTATAGATTTTAGTTTATTGATACAAGTTTAAACTTATACTGTATATATATTTCTATTCTTGTTTGAGGTATTATGTTTATGTAACTCATTTAAAATTGTAATGGATAATTAAAAAATAGATTAATAGTCAGTCATCTATGATAATATTTGTAGCCATGTTAGTTAAGTCTTCTAGGTATACATAGATATATTTCAGATAGATAGGTAGTCTTCAAACACTTCAAAGATCTACAGAATATGGCATTTAAAATGTTTTAAAAGTTTAGACTTTTTGGACAATGAGACATGTCTGCTCCTGACAGCACCGATTTACTTCAGAGAGGAGGATGGGCATCGAAGACACTCCATATGGAGTTTATCTTCACCTTGACAAAAATAGCCATTTGGGCAAGAAACTGTTCTTGCCTGGACTGCTTGATCAACTGGACATGCAGGACCCATAGAAAGGTGACCACTGAACTTTGCTTGACAAAATGGTCCTTCAGGTTCCTGCTTTGCAGAGAAAACTGCTAGACATTCTACAGGACACAGAGAAAAGTGAATAAGAGACTCTAGGCCTGTGGGCTGAAGACAGATGCCCCAACTTTACAAGAGAACTTTGAATGACTGTCCAGACTGCCAGCTGTCTCTGTCTACCCTACAAGACTCCTAAAAGTTGCTTATATTCTTCTCCATTTCTCAGGTAGTAGTATATCCTTCTGAGGTCTTTGATGTGGTTAAAGACTAGATACTTACAATTTTCCTTAGTTATAATAAAAGATAAGTTAGATATAAAACCTTAAACTTACAAATATAAGATAGATAGGATCTCTTCTTTAATATTGTAACTGTAATTCTTGCTTGATAATTGTTTTGTTATATGTAATTTTACTATGTTAAAGTTAAAACCTTCCTTTTTAAGAAAAGAAAAGGGGAAGTGCTGTGGGATGGTCTGTATGTCAAGTGTGTTGCTGATTGGTCAGTAAATAAATCACTGATTGGCCATTGGCTAGGCAGGAAGTATAGGCGGGACAAGGAAAAGAATTCTGGGAAATGGAAGGCGGGGAGAGAGACATTGCGAGCCGCCATCAGGACAAGGAAGATGTAAGGTACCAGTAAGCCATGAGCCATGTGGCAAAGTAAAGATTAATAGAAATGGGCTAAAAATAAGAGTAAGAGCTAGACAATAACAGGCCTGAGCTAATGGCCAAGCAGTTTAAATAATGTAAGAGTCTGTGTGTTTATTTTATAAGTGGGCTCTGAGACTGGCGGGACTTGATGGTGGGAGCTGGAGAGAAATTCTTCAGCAACAGATCTCACTACATAGACCAGGCCGGCCTCAAACTCAAAGAAATTCGTCTTCCTCTACCTCCCAAGTGCTAGGACTAAAGGTGAACATCACCATACCCAGTGTGATGACTGTTTACATTTTTTATTATAATGGTTTATACAAGGCCATTTTCACGTACATATATAGGGAACTTTGAGCCTACTTTGCCGAATGCCTCACTGCCTTCCCCTTCCTTCCCCTCCCTCCCCACCTCCCCCTTCCTCTCCCTCTTTGTTTCTCCATGGATAGTTTTGCCTCAATGCTTTCAAGTCATTGTACAAGTATGTCTTTATGAATCTACAATGTCTAGGCTCCACAAGTGAGAGAAAACATACAACGTTAGTCCTTCTGACAAACTTTGACTTAATTTGCTTAGTTTGATTATTTCTAGTTGCACCCACTTTTCTACAAATGACATAACTCTTCTTCTTTATAACTGAAAAGAGTTCCATTGTGTATGTATGTTTTCTTTACCCATGCCGCCATAATTGGGTATCCAGGCTGGCTCCACAACTTAGCCACTGTGAATGGGGCTGCAGTAAACAGTGATGTGCAACTATCTCCATGATGTGCTGACTCAGACCTTTGGGTAAATATCCAACTATCGCTGGGTCACATGGTAAGTCTATTTTCAGTATTTTGAGGACCCTCCCTAGTGATGGGACTAGTTAGAATCCCCACCAGCAGTGAATGAGGGTTCCCTTTTGACAAACAACGGTG
This sequence comes from Peromyscus eremicus, assembly GCF_949786415.1. Lineage (NCBI taxonomy): Eukaryota > Metazoa > Chordata > Mammalia > Rodentia > Cricetidae > Peromyscus > Peromyscus eremicus. The sequence continues at coordinate 102,618,725 of NC_081416.1, forward strand.
GCCAGTAAGTGCTGTTTGTTCTTGGAGGCTGCCATTCTGGCTGGGGAAAGAGGAAATCTCAATGTAGGTCTTATTTGCATTTCTCTCATTGACTCAGACAACTTTGCAAACATCACTTCACTTCCTCATGATAATTCTGCAAAGAGGACATTGCCATTTCTGTTTCATGGATGCAGACTCTACAGCTCAAGGAGACAAAGTCACATGTCACTAATGAGTGGCAGAGTTGCTGTGTAAGTCAGGCTGTTGGTTCCCAGAGATCACATCTGACCTGGCCCCTGGAGGATGCATTCGGAGGAGGAAAGCATGGTAATAGGTCTCATTTATCCATATAACATCATCAATCCTAGCAAAAGACAGGGGATAGAGAACAGGGGTGTAACAGTCATTTGTTTTGTTTTGTTTTGCTTTTTTTTTTTACTCTTTGCGGGGGGGGGGGGGGGGGACACCTCCCAGCTCCCAAATAAAAACACGGAGACTTAGTCTTACTTATGAATGCCTGGCCTTGGCTTGGCTTGTTTCTAGTCAGCGTTTCTAACAAATTATCCTGTTTCTCTTTAACTACATTTTGCCTCTGGGCTTTTAACCTTTGTTTAGTCTACATATCTTTATTTCCTTCTTACTCCATGGCTGGCTGGGTGGCTGACCCCTGATGTCCTACTCTCTCTCTTCCCTAGATTTCTCCTCCTATTTATTCTCTCTGCCCACCAGCACTGCCTATATCTATCTCCTGCCTTGCTATTGGCCGTTCAGCTCTTTATTAAACCAATCAGGTGTTTTAGGCAGGCAAAGTAATACAGCTTTACAGAGTTAAACAAACACAACATAAAGAACCCAACACATATTTGCATCATTAAACAAATATTCCACAGTATAAACTAATGTAACACATTTTAAACTAACATTCCATAACACAGGGACTGCTTCCACCTAATTCAACAACAATTTTCTTCTCTTTTTTAAAATTAATTAATTAATTAATTATTTTCCCCAGCCTGATCATGGTTTCCTCTCCCTCCCTCCCTCCTCTCCTCCCAGTCCCTCCCCCACCTCCACCCCCCATCCACTCCTTTCTCTTCAGAAAAATGCAGGCTTCCCATGTATATCAGCTGTCCACAGCATATCAAGTTGCAGACCAATCAGGTGTTTTAGGCAAGCAAAGTAACACAGCTTTAGAGAGTTAAACAAATGCAACATAAACAAAAGTAATACACCTTAAAATAATATTCCCTAACAGAGGAAAGGGTCCCAAAACAGGTAACAGAGTCAGAGACAGGCCCTGCTCCCTCTGAACAACAATTTTCTTAAAAGAAACTATTAAATCTTTCTAAAGCATTCAACTTAGCTTTCATAGAAATGATAGTTTGATATCTTTTTATTCATATTTCCCAGTCTGATACTATTTTTAATTGAATTTCACAGTGTGTATCTGGGAAACCTTGATTTGTTAGCAAACACCATTGACTCCTGGCAAGCACATAACTCATCCCGTGCTAACTTCCCAAGGCCTCCTCTGCAGCATGGTGTTGTTATAAGGGTACACGGACTATATAAGGGACTATATACACGGACTATATATATAGTCTGTGTATCCTTATAACATATATATGTGTGTGTATACACACACACACACACACACACACACACATATATACATATGTATGGGATTTATTAGAATGGCTTACAGGCTGTGATCTAGCTAGTCCAACAATGGCTGTCTACCAATGGAAGGTCCGAGAATCTAGTAATGGTTCAGTTCATGAGGCTGGATGTCTCAGCTGGTCTTCAGTCTATGCCAGGGTCCAGAAGAAGTAGGCTCTATGGCAGTGAAGGGATGGACTTGCCAGGGAGAATGAGAGGAGGTAGGCAAAGAGAGCAAGCTTCCTTCTTCCATAGCCTTTATATAGACTATCAGCAAAAGATGTGACCCAGATTAAAGGCAGATCTTCCCACCTCAGAGATCCAGATTAAAAGTGTGTCTTCGCACTTCAAATGATCTAATTAAGAAAAAAAAAATCCCTCACAGGTGCATCCAGCCACTTGGGTTTTAGTTAATTCCAGATATGGTAGCCAAGTTGACAACCAAGAATAGCCATTACACCTATATTACGGGGAGCTCAGAGTTTACACTTAGTGGTGGGAACAGCTTCCTCCATGGCAGTGGGGCATGGGAGCTGTGGCTGTTTACAGGGTGCAGGGAGCAGGGACTGTGGACTGCAGAGAGACATGAGTATACTCTTCAAAGACCACCCCCAGTGACCTACCCCTGCCCACCCCCAGTGACCTACCCCTGCCCACCCCCAATGACCTACCCCTGCCCACCCCCAATGACCTACCCCTGCCCACCCCCAGTGACCTACCCCTGCCCACCCCCAGTGACCTACCCCTGCCCACCCCCAGTGACCTACCCCTGCCCACCCCCAGTGACCTACCCCTGCCCACCCCTAGTGACCTACCCCTGTCTACCCCCAGTGACCTACCCCTGCCAGCCAGGCCCCACTTCCTCAAGGCTCCACAGCATTTTAAACAGCACCACAGGCTGGGGCCTGAGCACTCAAGACACAGGTGTGAGGCAGCTGTGGAATGTAAGACCCAAAAACCAGGGTACCTGAGTTTAAAGCCCCAATCTATGTCTGCACTTAGTGACCTTGAATAAGATCTTTAACTTCTTTCTCCAGGCTTCATTTTTTTTTTTCCTCCCTGAAATCGAAACAGTTCATCTCCAAGACATGGTAAAATTATGGTATCTGCTGGGCAGTGGTGGCACATGTCTTTAATCCCAGCACTCGGGAGGCAGAGGCAGGCGGATCTCTGTGAGTTTGAGGCCAGCCTGGTCTACAGAATGAGTTCCTGGACAGGCACCAAAGCTACACAGAGAAACCCTGTCTCAAAACAAAACAAAACAAAACAAAACAAAACAAAACAAAACAAAACAAACAAACAAAAAAGAATCGTGGTATCCTCAGAAGAGCAGTTGGGGCACATTCAGCACTCTGTGTCATTGCTGTTCGGTCACTGACTCTAGCTGTGACCTGCAAGACAGGGCGGCAAAGTGACTAACCAGAGCAGATGAGTCAATGGTACAACTGTTGACTGAAAAGCCGCCACAGGCCATACCACCAAAGCCTTTGCCTAGAAATGACACCAACCAAATTCAAACAAGCTAGACAAGCAATCCGGCAATTTATTATTGCTCGTGCTTTAAAATCCAGGGAGCATGTTTTACTTCAGGCCACCATGTCCAAAAACTCAGATTAAGAAAGACTGTTTTTCCCCAGCATCTCCAGTATTTCCAAGATATCCTGCGACAAAGAGGAGGAGAGAGGAATTCTGAGCAGGCAACTGTGATAAATGTCCTAGAAGGCCACAGTTGGTGGTCAAGCCCTTAGTCTGAATTGCTCTAGACCATAAGAACCTGCCCAGTGGCAGTCAGACTTTAAAGAAAACTATCTTAGCACTGGCCAGATGTGGCAAACACGCTGTTCTGAAAACCTGAGTTCAGCTCCCAGAACCCATGGCAGAAGGAGAGAATCAACCCCTGAAAGTTGTTCTCTGACTTTAACACAGGAGTTGTGGTACACGTTCACCTACACTCACACACAGAGAGAATGTGCACATCATCATCACCATCATCATAAACCACAGTCTTTCCAAACAATTATTTTACATTTCAATGATCCCCACAGGAAGTTCCTTCCTTAAAACCAATATAGTGCCTTTTGGGTCTGGAGAGTGAACCCAAGCCTCGCTCATGTAGAGCATATGATCTTCCCCCAGCCACACTCGAGTTTCTCTCGAAGGTATTTTTCTTTTTATTTGTTCCAGTGCAGAAATGAAGAAACAGCAAGGTAAATTCCTCACTCTGCAAATCAACTTCAAGATTTTTCTTTTCTTTTTTTCTTTTTCTTTTTTCTTTTTTTCTTTTTTTAATAGGGATATCAATGAGGTTGCATCAATATGGCAGTATATGGAGTGGAAGGAAAATTACAGTTGATGCTTGCCTTCCCCAGGTTCTATAGAGGAGAGTGGTTACATACTTGGGCGTGTTTCCTGTCTCTGATTGTTGTAGTTGTGGAAGAAGTGAAGAGGGAAGATGAGAGAGGAGGAGGAGGAGGAGGAGGAAAAGAAGTGTTTCACCTACTCTCAGAATCAACAATTATTCCCCAGTGAATCAGCAAGGCCTGGAGTGTGACTCACATTTCTCAGATGCCGAAGAACGTCAGCAGCTGCATCAGCACTCGGCTGGCTGTGCTGAGGTGCCACCTTGGGTGTGGGCAGTAACGAGACTCTCACCTCCCAGCATCCCTTCCTCCTGTGATCTCATCGTCTCAGGTGTGACCACTGCTACTGCCAGGTGTGCTTCAGCCCAGCGGTGGAGACGGAGAGCAGCAGCTGACAAGATCTGTAGTGACGTGTTCCTAACGTTTGTTCCACTGACATCAGGATCAGGCTGAGCTGTCGAGCAGAGCATCTCTGTCCTGCCTCTCCCACACCTCCATTTCCTCTTCTAAAGATTGATGCCTTTTACTATTGTGTGTGTTCACGATGAGGGGAGGGTTCACGTGCCACAGCAGGTGTGGGAGTGGGGAGGGGGGAACTTGGTGGAGTTGGTTCCCCTTCCACCTTCACAAGAGTTTCAAGGATCAAATTCAGATCTTCAGGATTGCCCTGGCAAGCACCTTTACCTGCTTAGCCATCTAGCTGGCCCCACACTACTATTTTATTATGAAATTTTCAATTAACAAAATTAGAAAAGATTGCATAAAAATACTTATCATCAGTTTTCAACACTTACCAGGACTGCCCCACATTCACATCTATTTTATCTGTGTAGACATTTGATTTTAAATCCCAGACCTCATATTATTTCCTCCCTTGACACTTGACATGCAGATATCCCTACATAATCACAGCCAATAAAATCCTTAATAGAAGTAACAGTCCCTCCAGTCCATCTAGTTCTTACTGTTTGCTTCCTGATATCTAAAGAATGCCCTTTTATGACCCTTTTATTTTTTTAAATCAGGATCCAAACAAGGGTTCTTGCATGCATTAGATAATTATGTCTTTCGGATTTTATTTTTGTTTGTTGTTTGTTTGGTGTGTGTGTGTGTGTGTGTGTGTGTGTTGAAAGTGTGTGGGGGCACATGAAAACAAACTGAAATTGGTTCTCTCCTTTCACCCTTCTGAGGGTTCATGGGATTGAGCTCAGGCTAGGCGCGTGTGGCAAGCACCTTTTCCTGACGCCATCTCGCTAACCTCGGGTCTTTTAAACTTTAAATTCTAGGACCATTTTCCCTATCCCACTGCCTCCTTTTGTTTATCTGTCTCTCTTCTTACGGTATTGACTTGCAGATTAAGTTAGTTCAGCCATTTCACAGACCATCTCATACTCCGAATTTCTCCGTGTGTCCCCGTGTGGTGTCGCTTACCCTTGAGCCTCTGGGGCTAAGCATGTATGTCCATGGTAGCGCACTCTCCTAGCGCTTTCCCAGCTTGAATCCCCCGTACCATATGTAAGGCTGGCAAGAAAGAAAGACAGACTAGAGAATGGGTGACGCTCCGGCAGCATAGGCTGTGTTTGGGAAGAGGCCGGCAGAAGGGCAATCCCCAGTCCAAGAAAGCAGAGAGCCTGTGGTGGGTTTGTAGGCTAGGGGAGTTAGAGTGCCGAAATGGGAAAGAGCGAAGGGACTGGAGGTTCCATTTTCTGTGTGTCCAGATTGCCTAAGGGCCTAAAGAAGTACATGCATGATTTCCTGCACCTGGGACAGCCCGAACCCAGGGCAAGCCTTACATCATGAATGACGTCACCTTATTGATCTCATTTCTAACAGACAATGGAAGAATTTCTTCTTGCCCAAACCTCCCGGTGGCTTGAACCAGAAGCTTTCTAGTGGGATGGTGGGAAAGCTGCAAGGACAAAGGCCAATTGTTGGCCATTGTTGGCTTCCCCTGAGCCAAGAGTGGCTTACAAAGCCATCTTTCTAAGGAGTCCGCCTGGGACTGATTGTACAGCGTGTGGCAGGTGCTCTTGCATAAGTAAGGCAGGCCGACTCGGTCGGCTTTCCCCCTTCACTTTTTGAAATCATCTTTCTCCTGAATCGTCCTCTCTGAAGGTCACCAGGACAACAGGAGGGGAAAGCAAGCCTCTTTCTGCCTTCTTTCCTCACACACCTTTTTATGGCGACATCCTCTGGGATTTCTTTTGATGGGGAGGTTTTATTGCTTTTTCTTTCAGGATCCTGCCTCGCAGACTCTTCACTGGCTTTTCACAAAGGAAACTGGGTCTCCCACTTATCTCATCCAACTCACTGCTGCTTTCGGCCCTAACAACAGCACGCAGTGTTAGTATCCTCCAACCGGGACAGACACCAGAATGCAGCCTGACTCTTTCCCACTGAGGCTGATCAAACCAAATCAAACCACATTTCAGTGCCCGTTGAGAAATCGGTGGTACCAGAAAAGGTGGTACCTCTCAGTATGCAACTTAAAAATGTACAGGAAGTCAAGAATATCGAGGCCTTGGTGTAAAAATAAAATAAAACAACAAAACAAAACAAAATAAAAAACTTTCAGTATGTTGTAGAGGGACATTAGAACGATTTGCCGGATTACCAGACTATGCTTGTACCCTTTGACCTTTTCTGCTGTTGGATTCTAGCTCACATAAACACCCACAGCTGGGAGCAAATGCATATGAATGAAATTTATGAAACCGAGTCTGCAGAGGCATGTGAACTGACATGAAAAGAGACACACTCTAGGCAGGGCATGGCTCAGCTGGTAAAAACCAGTTCAGCAATGCCTTGCAAGTGTGAGGACCTGAGTTGATCCCCAGAACCCATGGAAAAAGGCCAATCATGGTGGTGTACACCTGCGATCCCAGTACCAGAAAGGCAGAGACAGGAGGAACTTGGGTGCCCTGGCTAGCCAGTTAGCCTATTCAGTGAGCTCCAGGCCAATGAGAGACCCTGTCTCCAAGGAGGTGGACAGTTTTGCCCTCTGACCTACACACAGTGAGTCTCTCCTCTCTCTCTCTCTCTCTCTCTCTCTCTCTCTCTCTCTCTCTCTGCAGCATAATATGAAAAGGAAATTTCAGGGCTGGAGAGATGGCTCGGCATTTAAGAGTACTGGCTGCTCTTCCAGAGGACCTGGGTTCAATTTCCAGCACCCACATGGCAGCTCACACCTGTCTGTAACTCCAAGATCTGACTCCCTCCCACAGACATACATGCAGGCAAAGCACCAATGCACATTAAAAAATAAATAAATTAATTTAAAGAAAAGGCAATTTCAGAGCAACATGTAAAATTCCATTTTGTTTTAAAAATATGCATGTATACGGATACATATGCCTGTGTATATTTAAAGATTAAAAAAAAAAAAGTCTGGAAAGATACCGGCTAAAGTTTTAATTTAAGCAGATTCCTCCCCTGGAGAGAAGACTGGGGAGTATGGTGAGGGAAATTTCACCTCCGCTTCATAGACTCCGATATTTCTTACATCTATTTTAAAAACCAACAAAGCAAAAAGAGAATAATTGGATTGCTGTAAGGTAATTAAGAATTTATACAGCATCTCCTGTGTGCTGGGCGCGTGATGTGTACTTTACATGTGGACACGCTTAGTCCTTTAACCTTCGGAGCAGGAGATAGTACCCATGCTGTACCCTACGCTTTGTACCCATGCTGTACCCACGCTGTACCCATGCTGTACCCCATGCTGTACCTTATGCTTTGTACCCACGCTGTACCCCATGCTGTACCCACACTGTACCCACACTGTACCCACGCTGTACCCCATGCTGTACCCCATGCTGTACCCATGCGGTACCCACGCTGTACCCACGCTGTACCCCCGCTGTACTCCATGTTGTACCCATGCTGTAGCCTACGCTTTGTACCCATGCTGTACCCTTGCTGTACCCATGCTGTACCCACGCTGTACCCCATGCTGTACCCACGCTGTACCCACGCTGTACCCTATGCTGTACCCATGCTGTACCCACGCTGTACCCCATGCTGTACCCACGCTGTACCCCATGCTGTACCCATGCTGTACCCATGCTTGTGCTTCAGAAGCCAGTGACTTACCCAAGGTAACATGGTGTGTAAGGAGCAGAGCTGGAAATCAAAGCAGGCCTGGCTGATTGCAAAGCCCACGATCTTCCCAGGGGTCTGAGGACAGCCCTTGCAGCAAGCCTGGCTCACCGGATGAGCTGGTTAACACACTGTGTTTGCAGTTAGGTCTACTTTGAAAACTTCCAGTGTGGAAATTTTCAAACATACGCAAAAAGGGAAGGAATGATGTAATGAATCAATAATTATTGTAATGTTCTATTGCTGCTTTATTGTCCCACATAATTTTTTACATGGATTATTTTGTGGGTGAGGGTGGATGCACATGCTTATGCATGTGGGTGGAGACACTGAGTTTCCTCAGCTTTCGCTCTGCACCTGCCGCTCTGAGGCAGGATCTCTTCCTGAACCTGGAGTATCAGCGCTGTTGCAAGCCAGCAAGCCCCGGTGATCCGCCTGTCTCCACTGTTGTGATAAAAACACCATGACCTAAAGCAACTTGGGGAGGAAAGGGTCTACTTCAGCTTACATGTCCCCATCACAGTCCATCATGAAAGGAAGTCAGGACAGGAACTCAAGGCAGGAACTGAAGCAGAAGCCACGGTGGAGTGCTGCTTACTGCCTTCTTATACCACCCAGAACTACCTGCCCAAGGCGGGCACTGCCCACTGTAAGCTGGGCTCTCTCAGGTCAGTCATCAATCAAGGAAATGTCCTACAGGCTTGGCCGCAGGCCAATCTGGTGAAGGCGGTTTCCCAAATGAGGTTCTCATCACATAATGCTAGCGTGTGTCACGTTGACAGAAAACTAAGCAGGACCCAGGTGTTTGCGCGTCCACCTGGCTTGTTGCCTACGTGCTGGGAGCCAAACTCTGGGCCTCCCGACTGAGGAGCAAGCACTCTTAACTGCTGAGTCACCTCTCAGCCCCTCCCACACAGAGTTTATAGGAACTGCTTTAAAGCAAATTCAAGATAGGCCATCATAAATACTTCAGTCTCTGAAAGGTGAAAAAAACAAAACACAGCTACAATGCCATTATTATTCAGACTAACATAACAGAAACTCCTTAAAATTACCTAGTAACCAACCCATGCACATCTTTGTCAAAATATATTTATTATATTTGTTAGTATTTATAGCTCTCAAGCAGTGGTTCTCAAGCTTTCTGGTGCTATAATCCTTAAATCAGTTCCTCATGTTGCAGTGACTACCCCCAACCATAAAATTATTTTCATTGCTACTTCATGACTGTAATGTTGCTACTGTAATGAATTATGATCTGGAGGATACCTGCTAAAGGACCCCAAAGGGGTTGCAACCCACAGGTTAAGAACCACTGGAGTTTTTACGTCTCCTCAAATCCCCTGCTGACATTTTCTTCAGGTCACTGACTTACTGAATCTCATTGTTGGATACTTATTTCCTCAACCCCTTCTCTCCTGAAATGGACAGGACTAATAAGATTGACTGTTCAGCATGATCTGGGGTAAGAGAGAGCAGCTTATATGGAAACAACTTGAAGCAGCATCTGAAGGCAGTTCTTTAAAGAGTAAGGTCATTGCCAGGTGGTGGCGCTCACCTTTAGTCCCAGAGGATCTCTAAGTTCGAGGCCAGCCTGGTCTACAGAGGGAGTTCCAAGACAGCCAGGACTATACAAAGAAACCTTGTATCAAAAAACCAAACCAAGGGGCTGGAGAGATGGCTCAGAGGTTAAGAGCACTGACTGCTCTTCCAGAGGTCCTGAGTTCAATTCCCAGCAACCACATGGTGGCTCACAACCATCTGTAATGAGATCTGGTGCCCTCTTCTGGACTGCAGTCATACATGCTGTATACATAATAAATAAATAAATCTTTAAAAAAAACAAAAAACCAAACCAAGAGTAAGGTCACCGTCCACACCGAAGATTCTCCAGCCATCCCTCTGCCTGGTGTCTAGCCCCTCCCACCCAACCTTCTTCCTATTTTACAGTTTCCAGATCCAATGTCCTCTAGTTGTGAATGCTAAAGCGCTCGTTTCCAGTTCCCATCCCCTTTGGTACAAACAATTCAATACTCCTTTGCTTTGTATTAGCCGACAGAGATTAGAAATTATTCTGCAATATCAAAATAGTCATGCCAGGTGGTCAAACTAATGTTTTCTCTTTTTTTATTTTTAAAAATTTATTTATTTTTATTTTAAGTGCATTGGTGTTTTGCCTGTGTATATGTGTCAGATCCCCTGGAACTGGAGTTACAGACAGTTGGGAGCTGCCATGTTTGTGCTGGGAATTGAACCCAGGTCCTCTGGAAGAGCAGTCAGTGCTCTTAACCACTGAGCCATCTCTCCAGCCCCCAATGTTTCCTCTTTACCAGCCACATTTCCACCGTAGGGCAGTGAAGAGGATGATGGGTTTCCAGCCCATCATAAAGAGACATGGTTAAAACCTTCACACTAAAACACAGCTTAACACGAGACAAGAGTGCACGTTCATTTGAACATAGCTTCACATGATTCAGGAGCCTTGCAGACCAGGGTCCCAGGCGGAAGTATCCCTGAAGTCGGATGAAGTACAGGTAGCTAACAAATGTGATTGGATTAAAGGAAACCATCTAGTAGTAATACACAGGGGCCCCTCCAAGGCCTGACAGATTCTTCTGGCCTCTTGGTAGCATTCTTCCCTCCTGGTATTGAGCAGGACCCCTTCTGGAATAGGAGCCTTTTGACCTACAATCGAACAAGGTGTGTCAAAGAATTTCTTTACGGCAACCCTCACACAGAAAGGTGAGGGGGGATTTAGAACAATATTCTTGGCTTCTATGTAGCATTAGGGAAAAGAAGTGTGCTGAGGTTTTTATGTTCATTTGATGTTGTTTTCTCTGCAAGGCTGGCATCACCCAAATGCCTTATGCATCCTGGACAGATGCTCTACCTCTGAGCTGTATGCCCAGCCCTGGGCTTTGTGAGACAGCTTCTAGCTTTGTAGTTTGGGCTAGCCTTGGACTCTGGCTTCTTCTGCCTCAGTCTCTTGAGTGCTGGGATTACAAAGGAAAGACTAAGTTTCATGACCCACCTTGGGAAGAAATTCTACTTCCTACAGTTGGCCTCGGGAGAAGCAGAGGACAATCAGAAAGGTTTCTTTTCAGATGTTAGTGTCCTTTTCTTCTCTTGTTGACGCTGGGGCTTAAATCTAGGGCCTTGCGCATGCCAGCCAAGTGCTCTACCACTGAGCTACTCCTCCAGTGCTCTTCTTACTGTTTTTTTTTTTTTTTTTCCAAGACAAGGTACCACAATGTAGCCCTAGATGGCCTGGAACTCTCTATGTAGACCAGGCTGGCCTTGAACTCACGGAAGTCTGACTGCCTCCTAAGTGCTGGGATTAAAGACCTTTTTTTTTTACTTTTTGTTTTGAGAAAGGGTCTTCTTAAGTTTTCCAGGCTGGCCTTGAACTCACTCTGCAGCCCAGGCAAGCCTTGAACTTGTGATCCTCCTGCCTCCACATCTTAGGTTCTTAGTAATACTTTATTATTAAAGAAAGTGACCTGGCAATATATTAATGACACACATTTTTTTTTTTTTTTGTTTTTTTGTTTTTTTGTTTTTTCGAGACAGGGTTTCTCTGTGTAGCTTTGCGCCTTTCCTGGAACTCACTTGGTAGCCCAGGCTGGCCTCGAACTCACAGAGATCCACCTGGCTCTGCCTCCCGAGTGCTGGGATTAAAGGCGTGTGCCACCACCGCCCGGCGACACACATTTTTAATTTTTCTGTTATAATTACCTAACTTTCAGACTGGAGAGATGGCTTAGCAATTAAAAGCTAGGCTCACAACCAAAAATATAATTACCTAACTTTCTGAATTCTCTTATTAGTTCTATCTTCAAATAATACATATTTAACTTCTGTCTATCAAATATTTATATCTCTCTCCTTTCTTTTCCTCATTATTGGATTGATATACTTCTAAAATAATGTAAACAGTGGCAAGGACAACCAAATAACCAACATTAATGGAAATGTTTCTAATATTTTATTGCTAAGTATGATATTGGCTATTAGTTTGAGATCAATATTCTTCAACATATTAACATGTTTGTGTATGTGTGTTGCTGTGGATCAAATCCAGAACCCAATGCATGCAAGGCAAGAACTATATCAAGGCCCCAGCCATTAAGATATTCTTAAATCAAAAAATACATATACTGATGGGGCTGGAGAGATGGCTCAGTGGTTAAGAGCACTGACTGCTCTTCCAAAGGACCCGAGTTCAATTCCCAGCACCCACATGGCAGCTCACAACTGTCTATAACTCCAGTTCCAGAGGACCTGACACCCATGGCAAAACACCAACGCACATAAAATAAAAATAAATTAACTAAAAAATGTGTAAATGTGTATTGATATGCACACTCTCACAGATACACAAATCTGCACACACACATAAACTCACATATACATCTTCACACATGCGTGCAAGCACACACACACACACACACACACACACACACACACAGACAAAGTGTGTTGAATGAGAAAAGAGTATCTAGTCTTTCCATTCTTATTCAATATAGTATTTGAAGCTGGCAAGAGACAAAAAAGAAAAAGAATACAGGGGCTGGAGAGATGGTTCAGTGGTTAAGAGCACTGCTTGCTCTTCCAAAGGTCCTGAGTTCAATTCCCAGCAACCACATGGTGGCTCACAACCATCTGTAATGAAATCTGGTGCCCTCTTCTGGCCTGCAGGGATATGTGCAGACAGAACACTGTATACATAATAAATAAATAAATCTTTTAAAAAAAAAATTCCACCAACAGTTCACAGAACTAGAAAAAACAATCCTAAAATTTACACAGAAGCACAAAAGACCTTGAGTAGCCGAATCAGGCCTAAGCAGAAAGAACAATGCCAGTGAGTCACGACACTCAACCTCACATTATACCACAGAGTCATAGTAACAAAAGCTACAGGTACTAAAGGTACTAAACAGATGCGTGGATCAATGGGATACAGTGGGGGCCTCATACACTGTCCATGTATCTATAGTTGCCAAAGATGTATGTTGGGAAAACATGGCCTTTTCATCAAATGGTGCCAGGAAAACTGGATTTTCGCATGCAGAATGAAACTAGATCCATTTCTCTTGAACACAAAAACCAGTTCAAAAATGGACCAAAGCCCTTAGTGTACAGCTGGAAACTAGGAAGCTGTAAATGAGCCACACAAGGAGGGTATTTCAAGATCGAGTTCTCTCTGGAAAGGACTCCAACAACCCGGGAGATAATTCCAGGAAGTGACACATGAAATTATGTGACATCTAAAAGTTTCTGAAGAGAAAAGGAAACGTCATTAGTGAAGAGAATCTTGGCCTACTCCACACCTGACAGGAACCACAACACTCGCCTGCAGAGCATGTTTATCATATACACACCCTGCGCTCAAATCCCAGCATCAAAAACTCCAAATAACAACCACCACCAAATCCCTCCGAAGGGAAAGTGTGGAACTCCTAGAGAAGAGGGGAGAACTTCATGGCATCAGTCTGATGTGGTCTCATAGGTAGGACCCCAAAACACAGATGACAGGAACGAGTGTGGCCCAGCAAACTAGAAGCCTGCTGTGCAGCAAAGACAACAACCGACTGAGTCAGAGACAGCCTGCGCAGGAGGAGAGAGCCTTTCACGGCCACGTGGTAAGGCGCCAACCTCCAAAACACACAGTTCCAAAACTAATACATTTGAAAACTAGTAACCTGGTTGTAAAAATGAACAAAGGACCCAAAGAGACGTTTCTCCGAAGAAAATACACAAAGTGGCCAACAAGCACGTGGAAAATAAAAATGGTTAGCATCACTGATCTTCTGTGAAGTGCAAATCAAAACCACAAGGAGGTATTGCCTGCAGCTTTCAGGATGCTATCATCAAAGGGGTAGGTAAGAACTGGGGATGAGAATGTGGACCAAAGAGAGACCTTTGAATCCTGTCGGCAGAAACGCAAAATGTTTCTCCTGCTATGGAAAACAGCAGTCAGGTTCTTCAAAAGGTTAAAAATAGAACACTGTATTATTTAGTAATCCCTCTTCTGTGTAGTAATCCAAAGGAACTGAAGTCAGGATCTTGAAGGGACATTAGAAATCCTCTGTTCACTGTGGAACATGCCATCACAGATGAAGAGATAGACATATGATGTACACACACGTCCTTAAATAATACTGAGTGAAAAAATAAAAATGGGGGCTGGAGAGATGCCTTGCAGTTAAAAAGCACGTGTTGCTCTTGCGGAGGGCCCAGGTTCAGTCTCCAGCACCCACACACACAGTGGCTCACAGCCGTGCATTACTTCAGTTTGAGGGCATCTGATGCCCTCCTCTACTCTCTGCAGGAACCAGGTACATGTGTAGTGGAGACACACCTGCAGGAAAAACACTCGTGCACATGAAATAAAATAAACACAATTTTAAAACATGAAACTTTTGGGGGGTGAGGTGGCTCGTGCCTCCTTTAATCCCAGCACTTGGGAGGCAGAGGCAGGAGGATCTCTATGAGTTCAAGGTCAATAGTCTACAGAGAGAGTTCCAAGACAGCCAGGGTTATATAGTGAGATTGTCTCAAAACAAAATAAAAAACAGAGATTTAAAAAAAGTAAAAAATATAACATCTTATGTTAAGGATTTACAGTTGAAAGTGTGAGTACATACGGTATGAATTAGAAATAGTTAAGCAGGCTTCAAGATGAGGTAATTTTATTTTCTTGAAATTTTTCTTTGTGATTCTAATCACAGCAATTGATCACTATAAATAAGTATAATCAGAGAACTAATTCCAGAAAGAAAAAATACTAACAAATATCCAAATTACTACAATTGGTTTTTATGTATTCTTCCGTGTGTCCAAGTTTATAATGAAACGCTGTTGGGAAGAAGTCTGACTTCCGAATAAAACAGCAAGCAAATCCCTCTATAAAATACAAAACAGCAACAAACCAGGCTGGGATGAGGCTCATCTGACAGAATGCTTGACTAGCATGCTGGGAGCCCTGGGTTCAATCCACGCACTGCATAAAACCCGGTGTGGTCACACACACCTGTGATCCTGGCACTTCAGTGGTGAGGCCAGGAGGGTCAGGAGTTCAAAGTCATCCTGAGCTATGTGAGGTCCTGCTTTGATAAAAGAGACAAGAAAAGGAGAGATTTAGTTAGAACACTTGAAAAGAAATTTTTAGGCAGAATTTATGAGGCACATGACAGGAGGGGACCACGGTGTTCCTTCGGTTGTTTGGGAGCCGGGAGCCACATGAGAAGCCCATAGCTGCGGTGGTTTCGTGGTTAGGGAGTTCTGTACCCAGACTCCAGCTTTAACACTTGGTCAAGCTATACAAATGCTAATGCTCACCTTCCTCATCAGTTAAATGCAGAGGTCCATAGACTATCTCACGGATGGTCATAAGATGTAAGTTATATCAGGCGGTTACAGCAGGCAAATGGCCCTTGTCTAAGAGGAAGATTATACCCAGTGAATGCTGGTCCTTCATGTGGCTATAATCTCTGTGTGAAAGTGGACAGATCTGTGACTGAATGCACCCCCACTGATTTTCTGACTGCCAAGCAGAGACCCAAAGATCACACATCGTAGACTCTGACTTAATGTATGTGTGGATGACTTAATCTCTGTCTCCAGATCCCTGGAGGGACAGACACCGGCTGTCTTGGAACTCGCTTTGTAGACCAGGCTGGCCTCAAACTCACAGAGACCTGCCTGTCTCTGCCTCCAGAGTGCTGTCTTCCACACATCTTTTTAAGAAGAATAAAATGAGGAGCAGGAAGTATACCAGTAATCCCTCTCTATTTATTCATTTATTTTTAGTTGTTTTTATTCTTTTTTAGTCTCTTTAAATTTTCTTCTTATTCTTTGACAGTGTCATACGTTTACATAAAGTACTTTCTCAAATCCTTCCTGTTTGCCTCTTTTGTCTTCCCAAGTCCCTCTCCTAGTTTTGAGTCTTTTTGTTTTGTTCTGTTTCCGGTTTCGTGACACACTGTGTTTAGTTAGGGTTGTTCGCATGGGCATGGATGGGGTTATGGACCCTGAGCAGTGGCCACACCGCCAAAAAACAACTCGCTCTGCCCAGTGCCTTTAATGTCCTTGAAGATTTATTCCTTTTGTTTTATGTGTATGAGTGTTCGTGTCCGCATGCACGTCTGTGGACCACCTGAGTGCCTGGTGCCCGAGGAGGTCAGAACCGGAACATCTCCTCTGGAACTGTGGTTACAGATGGTTGCGAGCAACCTTTGGGTGCTGGGAATCCAGGTCCTCCTCTGAGCCATCTCTCCAGCCCTGTTTATTTATTTGTTCATTTATTTAGTTGGTTAGTTATTTTGAGACAGGATCTCACAATGTAACTCTGGCTGGCCTGATGTCTGCTATAACAGACCAGACTGTCCTCGAACTCACTTCCGGCCTCTACTTTCCCGATGTTGGGGTTAAAGGCGCATGCCACCACGTTCAACTCCTTTTATTATTTTTTTTAATTAGAGGAAGTAGATGTTGCTTAACAAAGTGTCCACACTTACAGCCTTGGAAAAAAGAAAGTACACATAGCCAGCCTCCAGGGTTTTGGGCTCTGTTGGAACCCGCCCACCCAATCCCAACCGCACCTTTAGGTCTGAGACAGAGATTGGCAGGGATGCAGTGTGGCTGGCTTCCTCTCTGTCTTGATCCCCAAGGGTGCACAATGTTTAGATTCAGATGAAAAAGCCCGTGGGCCGGAGAGCCCAGAGCAGCCCAGCTCCCAAGGCACCAGCAACATCCCTCAAAGCTGTGGCAGCCCTGCCTAGGTCCAGGAGCACTGAGTTCCTAGACTCTAGGGCCCAGAGGAAGCCACAAGGTGGGAGAGTCACATAAAATCAAGAGCCGTGTTCTCAGTAAAGACGTGCAAACAGAAGAAGTTCCCCAAACACAGCAGGATCCTGACCACCGGCCTGCGGCTGGACAGAATGTTCCTCTGAGGGAAAAGCTTGGCTTTGTGCTGCAGAGGAGGAAAATTCCGACTGCGGTTAGGTGCCTCTCACTCGGAACCAGAGTATCGACTGACACCTAGCGGCTAACTTGGGGAAGAAGGACTATTCCAGCGAAAGCAAGCCCAGAACTTTAGTTCACATTTCAACTTCTCCTGGACAGCCGGGTTCCCCTCCCTCGGGGCCATCCTGAGGCTGGAGCCTTACAAAACACTGAATATTAGTGTCTTATTAGTGAAATTCCATCACTCTTGTCACAACTCCAACTGACAGAAAGAAGTGCAGTTAGAAAAAGCCACCTTTCGGCCGTGAAAAAGAGATCAAGTCACACACAGGACAGAACAACCGCCCTGTGCTTAGAGGCAGCCTAGTGTGGGTGGACGAGGCCCTGAAATCAGTCAGAAAAGAGATCCTAGAAGGCCTGAGATGGTGGGGTTTTTTGTTTGTTTTGTTTTAACTTCTAAAACTATTGTTTCATTATTTTGTGTGTGTGGGGGGGGGGAGTGTTTTGCATACATGTATGTCTACTTGTGTATGGTGCCCACAGAGGCCAGAAGAGGGCATCTGATCTCTCAACACTGGAGTTACAGATTGTGAGCGGCCATGTGGTTGCTGGGAATCGAACCCAGATCTTCTGTAAGAGCAGCCAGTGCTCTTGACTGCTGAGCTATCTCTCCAGCTCCATTGTGTGTGTCTGTCTGTGTGTGTTAGAATTGAACCCAAGGCCCAGTGAATGCTGGCACCTCCTCTATCCCTGAGTTATGAACTTACTCCCTAAAGCTGGTTTCGGATGGAGACATGAGTCTGTAAAATGGAGAAGGTGGGTGGCACTGAACGCAGAGCCTGGGTTTTTGGAGTCCAAGAGCCTTCATCTAACATGGTACTGGCTTCTCTGGCTGGAACTCAGCTAGTCTCCTGGATTCTCTGAACAGGGGCTTCCGCCTCTTACTTCCTCTTTTGTCCTTCCTATGCTTTCAACGGGGGCCTCGCCTCCCATGAACATAGTTGTACGGACTGGAAGCAATGTGTTCTGTGGTTTACTCAGTGTTTGGCACATAATAAGCAGTAAAGCTGCAGTTCGTACTGCCGTGAGTTAGACAAAGGATGGACCTGGCACAGCAGGGAGCCAGGGGCTGCTCTGTGTGCTAAGAGAAGCCCAAGGCTCTGAGTCAGCCATCTTTTGTTTGAGCTCTTAATCTCATTCACCAGACAAGCCACTCCCACCCTCTGAGCCTCTTGAAGGTATAGTGAGCATGTCGGTCTAGACTCTCGAGGAATATTCATCTACCCTGCAGGCATAGTAAAACTATCTAGGGAGTTTTAAAAACTCCAGTGAAGGGAGGGGATATAGTTCAGTGGGAGAGCAGGTGCCTAGCACACATGAGGCCATAGGTTCAATTCCCAGCGCTGAAAAACCAGAACAACAAAAAACTAATTATTATATAACACCCCGTACCACTAATTCAGAGCCTCTGGGACTGGTGCCACAGGTGCCAGACTTTTTGAAGCTCCCCACGTGATTCCAACGTACATCCAAGGTTGAGAACCAGGAGATGGAATGCTCTCTAAAGGTTCTCAAAGGATAGAAGGAAAACAATGAACAATAATTATATGAGTAATTATTAGAGATGTAGACAATTGTTGATTAATAAGTGTCAGGTCCTTTACCAGGAGCTCTGAATGTGGTGTGTAACATTTCCAATTAACCTAGGACATTAAGATAAAAGTGTGTCCATGTGTACGTGCACACATGTGCACACCATGGTGCGTGTGCAGAGATCAGAGAACAGCAAACGGGGTCTGTTCTCTCCTTTCACCTTTACGAGGGTGCAGGGGATCACATTCAGGTGGCCAGGCTTCGAGGCAAGCACCTTTCCACATGAACCATCTCACTGGCCTGGGGGTAGGGGTTTTATAGAAGACGTAAGATATTTTTTCCTTTGCCAGGTCTCTAAGTATGGGAGCTCCTGGTGCTCAGTCCTCTGTGACGCCTCAAATGGAAAGTCAGTCACCGCCTTCCATTTTATGTCAACCTCACATGACATTTGTGTTCTGTTTTGTCCTGCTTGCTTAGTGTCAAATGTCAAGATCCTAAAACTTACAAGTGTGTGAAATATTTCTGTGAACTTAGAGCATTTGAGTCCATTTCAGACCAAGTACTTCTAGTTAAAATTTAGTTTCCATATATGGGCTATAACTTATACATTTTTATTTTATTTTATTTTATTTTATTTGTTTTAGCTTTTAAAAAAGATTTATTCATGTGTGTGTTTGTGTGCTCGAATATCTGTCTTTCTGTCTGAGTGCATGTAAGTGCAGGGACAGTCAGATTCCAGAAGAGGGTATTGGATTCCCTGCAGCTGGAGTTACAGGCGATGTGAGATACCCAGTGTGGGTGCTAGGAGCCCACACTCCAGTCTTCTGCAAGATTAGCAAACGCTCTTAACGGTTGAGCCATCTAGCTGGCCTGTTTGGGCTTTTGAAACAAGGTCTTGTTATGTGTCCCAGGTTGGCCTGGAATTCGTTATGTAGACCAGGCTGACCTGGTAGCATTCCTTTGGCCTCTGCTCCCTGAATGCTAGGGTTACAGCTTTATATCACCGTATCCAGTTCATTAAGTATGTTTAAGCTGAAAAACAAAAACACACACAAAATTGGTGTGGCCACTGTAGGAATGAGCGGAAGGTGCTGCCCCCTTGTGGTAGAACGTGCCCCACACAGTCCGACCTAGTAAGGCTGACATGATGCCGTTCAGCCTGGTTTCCGCCGCCTTTCTACCCTCCGCATCTTTTTGTTTTTCCAAACATAAAACAAAAGGAATCGATGTCAGCAGCGTGAGAAAGACAAGAGATCAAGACACAACTCTTATGCCGCCTTTCCTTCTGTTTACTAATGGTGTATACCCATCGGCAAGCTACTTTCTGAGAACTGAAATTTTATTTAAAAAAAATGTGTGTGTGTGTGTGTGTGTGTGTGTGTGTGTGTGTGTGTGTGTGTGTTAAACAAGAACTTCTTGGAGTCATTTCTCTCCTTTCACTGTCTACATGGATTACGGGGATCACCAGGGGTCAGCCCTTTACCCATGGAGCCATCTTGTGGACGCTGAGGTTTCTTTGTTTTGTTTTAACGGGGACACTACTTTATCTCACGGTATTGTGCGGTGGTTTTGTCTGTTTTTCTTTTCGAAATGTTGTGGGTCACATCCAGGGCCTTATGCATATTGGGCAGGTGCTTTAGCACTGAGCTGGACCCCAACCCTCTTAGCATTGCAACAAAGGTAGAAGACAGACGTACATTCTGGAAAATCATTAGCAGGCGATACATGTAACAAGCGCCCCCTCCCTTGGCACCTGTGCCCTTGGTACTGATGTGAACACCTCCCGCTGGGTTTGGCTGGGCTTTCCAAGGGCTAGGGCTTGGCACTGTGTGTCAGTTCCCCCAGGTTCTGCTCACACCCCATTCCTGACCTTTCCATGTGCTCCCAGGTGGTCCACGAGGACCAGCTCTCTGACCTCATGCCCCACACCTTCTCTTGCTCCCTCGTCTCTGCCTACCAACCCTTCGCTGCTCCCTCGGCCCAGGAGCTCCCTCACATACCCACAGTCTGCCTCTGGCTTCAACAAATTTCTGTTTCAGTACCTACGACTGTAAAGCAGCACCAACACACAAACCCGTCACTCCCCAGCCGCGACAGCAGCCAGCTTATAGAACAAAATACAAGAGTCCTTCTTCCCTGAAGTCTTAGTGGTGTCTTTCCCTGTCCCCCAGAAACCCTCCTTTTTTCATTATTACTATATTTTTACAATTTTTGTTTGTTTGTTTTTGAGACAGGATCTCAATACAGCACCTTGGCTGGCCTTGAACTTGCAGGGCTCTCCTCTGCTTCTGCCTCTAGAGTACTAGGATTGCTGATGTGTGACACCCAGCGTGGCCTCTTTGGGACTCTAACTTCCCGATCTCCCTTGGATATTATAAAACAGCAAGGGTGACCTTCGTTGTTTCACTAAAGCTAAGAGGTCTTAGCATCACTCTGAAGGGGGTGTCAGTGCTTTCTTGACCCTGGAATCAGGAAGATTGATTTAGCTGATGTAAAATATTCAGTATCAAGTAATTAACTAAAGCAGTGTTTCCCAACCTGTGGGACATGACCCTTTGGGGTCAAACTGCCTTTTCACAGGGGTCACCTATTGTAAGGATTCTGTCCTTAATTACGTCATCAGCCTGAGACGGTGTCCCAGCCTAAAAAGCGAGTGGGCCCTCTGTGTGTCCCTCTCTTTCCTTTCTGTTATACCCAGATTGTGACCCCAAAGAGACCACTGAAGACCATAGGTGTCCAGAATGCAACAGCAAGGTTTATTCTATAGATACAAGTCTAGACAGGGAACTCATTCCTACACCCAATACAGTGAGGCAGGGAGGAGTTGCTCTTTCTTTGTGAGGCTAGCTTTTTAAAGGCAAAAACCACAAGCTCTTCAGGAGGGTTGGGGGGGTTTTGCACGGGTGCAACTCAGATTGGTTTATTTTTATCTCTGTTTTCTTTTAATTGGGTGAGGGTATGTAACTTTTGAATTTGCTGGTTGGGGGTTACAATGATCATTTTGGGGGCAGTCCAGCACAAGTCCCAGGCTTTGTCCTTGAGTCGCCATGGGGGCTGGCTGGCCAAGCACCTACTGACTGTGGGGGCTGGCTCAGTGGTGCAGGCTCTGTCCTTGACTCATGCACATAACTCTAAGTTGGTTAGGGGTCCCAGACAGTAAACATCTGGCTGAACTTTGAGCAGTCAGAGTACGTGCAGAAAGGGAGCTACTGCAAGGACTCTGTCTTTTGTTCATGGCCCTCCCAGAGACTGCTTGCTCAGTCTCAGGAAACTGAAATTGAGGCCTGAGAGAAGACTGAGCAGCCTGTTATGGCATCTGCTTGGTCCTTTCACTTTCCACTCCTTCCTTCTGTCTGGACCTCCTTCTTCTCTTTCCTCTATCCCTCCCAATCTCCCTCTCTTTCTCTCTCCCTCTCTCTCTCCCCACTGTTCCCCAATAAAGCTCTAAAAAGGTAACTGTGGCTTGTGATTCTCCTCCAGCACTCTCCTCCGCGGGTGGCGGCCAGCCAGGAGCAGCGCACTGTTTAACCAACACCTATGACCATTGGAAAACACAGATATTTACATTATGATTCATAACAGTAGCAAAATTACAGTTATAAAGGAGTAACGAAAATAATTTTATGGTTGGGGGGTCACCACAACATGAGGAACTATATTAAAGGGTTGCAGCATCAGGAAGGTTGAGAACCACTGTACTAAATAAAGGTTTATGTCTGAAGCATGCTCTACCAGAGATATAGACAAATACAGCTGAGCCTTTCTACAATATCAGGATTTATTAAATAATGGTAAATGCACAAGTCTCTTGTTGGTTTTGTTAGCTAAAATTGGCCAAGCAGTCTGGATTTCCCTTGATAGCTGGCAAACACAAATTCTTTTATTCCATTTATTTAGTTATCTTTGTTTTGGGGTTTTTTTGTTTGTTTGTTTTGTTTTGTTTTTAGAGACAGGGTTTCTCTGTGTAGTTTTGGTGCCCATCCTGAATCTTGCTCTGTAGACCAGGTTGGCCTCGAACTCACAGAGATCCTCCTGGCTCTGCTTCCTGAGTACTGGGATTAAAAGCGTGTGCCACCACTGCCTGGCCTTATTGAGTTATTTTTGAAAGAGTCTCATGTAGCCAAAGATGACCTTCAACTTTTGATACCCTGCTTCAAGTGCTGGGATTACAGTTGTACCCACCATGCCTGTTATACTCGATATTAATTACTATTATTGACTCTCAAATCACACATTAAATATCACAGTAATCGCATCTCTATCTATTCATACATGTAGGTTACAAAATGGTTACAAAGGGCTTAAAAGAGCGCCAGTTCACCAGAGTTCAAAGAGGCATTACCAGAAGTGGAGGTGGAGAGCTGATACAGACAACCATTGTTAGATAAGACACTACCAAACCCAGATGGAGAGCAACCAAACAACCAGGCTGAGCTGCCTGGAGGCAGAACCATGAAGGCCAGGTATAGGACTAGGTCCAGACAGATGAACAGATGGAGAGGTGGACAGACAGCAGTACTAGTGGGCTGCATCAAGCAGAGGGTACCAAGCTGAGGTGAAGTTTGGGATAGTAAGGAGTTCTATGCCTACCAGTCCCTGGACACACACACCATGCAGTCAGATGATAGGTTGATGGGGCCGTTGCCATAGCAACGTTAGGTGTCCTCCTATAGAGTTCACGGTGTTCTATCTGCTGCCAGACTGGTATGTTTGATAAGTTCTACGGTCTGGTTTTTCTGATATGGCTTTAAATACTTATTTTTACTAATGTATATTGGGTGAGTGTCCGTGTGAATATATGCCGTGTGCGCGGGTACCCACGGAAGGCGGAAGAGGGTGTATGAGCCCCAGAGCTGGAGTTAAAGGCAGTGTGAGCCACTGAACCAGCTGACAACCAGCTCTCTGATACGGTGTTAATATGCCCTTTAATATGCCCTTTAATATGCCCATGTGCTAACATGTTCCCACTTTACTTTTCTAGAGCTGACATCTTTTAAGAATAAGTGACTAGGCCGGGCAGTGGTGGCGCATGCCCATGATCCCAGCACTCAGGAGGCAGAGGCAGATGGATCTGTGAGTTGGAGGCCAGCCTGGTCTACATCACAGTTCCAAGACAGCCAGAGTCACATAATAGAGAGATCCTGTCTCAAAAAAGAAATCAGAAAAATAACAAATGATTAGGGGCCAGAAAGGTGGCTCAGTGGTTAAGCGTACTTCCTGTTCTTGTTGAGGATGTGGGTTTAATTCCCAGCACCCACATAGAGGTTTACAACCATCCATAACTCCAGTTCTAGGGGATCTGATGCCTTATTTGGCCTCCACATGCATGTGATGTACATACATGCAGGCAAACATTCATATACATAAAATAAAAGTAAATATTTTAAAGAAAATTATCAATCTGTGCCTCATGAGGCTGGACAGGTCTGTGTGCACGAGATACAAAGCTATTTACCTCTGTATTTGCACTCAAAATGCACCAAATGGAACTTGTGAAATGCAGTCACCCAGGGCAAAGCACAGCCTGAAAGCCACTGTTTTATACAATACAGAATAACTCAGAGCAGGGCAGGCGCAGCTTAATCTTCGAAGTTTATTTGGCTCTTCTCTCTCTCTCTCTCTCTCTCTCTCTCTCTCTCTCTCTCTCTTTCTTTCTTTTTTATTGTTTGTTTTTTTGTTTTTTTGAGACAGGGTTTCTCTGTGTAGTTTTGGTGCCTGTCCTGGATCTCACTCTGTAATCCAGACTGGCCTCGAACTCATAGAGATCCACCTGGCTCTGCCTCCTGAGTGCTGGGATTAAAGGCATGTGCCACCACCGCCTGGCTGGCTCTTATTTCTTAATTGAAACAGTGTCCAAAGTCTATTTAATGACAATGTATATGATGATGATTTTTAAATCCTTACCAAAGTCCAAAAGACAGATTTTCTATATGGCTCTTACTAGCAGAAGTGACTTATCAGCACAGCAGGAAATGGGCACATTCACATAACTAATCCTCAAGGGGACTTAAGCTCACAGGGGTGGTTAAACTCCCAACAGCAGTGGCTAAATATTGGCTTTCACTTACCCTAAATTCTTTTGCTCGGGTCTAGACACAGGAAAAAGGAATGGGCTTCATTTCTCTACATAATTTGTATTTTATGAAATAACCTTTTTTCTTCCTACTGGCATCACAGAATCTTAGCATTAAAAGGGAATTTTCCTGCAAATTTGAGGCAATCCTCCTGCCTCAGCCACCAGCACGGTGGGGTAACAGGTGAGGACCACAGTCTGGGAATTTTCATTAGGTTATAAAAGGGCAAGTTGAGACTGGGAAATAAAACTGAACTATAGAGAAGCTCACCTTCCCCCACTCTCCTCCCCTCCCCCTCTCAGCTCTATGAACTGTGGACTCGTGGGTGATGGAGCCACGTGGGACAAGATTGAGGCAGGATAGTGCTTAGCAATGTGGATCCTCCTAAGGAAGCCAAGCAGGGCAGCCTTGCATCAGCTCGGAACACTGCTAGGTACAGGGGCTGAGGAGACCCACGAATTCTCTTCCACTTCTCACTCACTGTGGGCCACCCAAGTGGCTGAGTTGTGGGGAGTGTGGTGTTGGCACGGACTCTTGGACTCGGGCTGTTAAAATAGGAAGTTTCAGTTTCAAGCTACCACTCACTAAATACTTCTTGCCCTGTGCTAAGGAGTTTTCATGATTTCTGAAACCAATCAGGGGTCACTGGGGTGTGGGAGGGGATACAGCTCCACGCTGTTAATGATAGAAGCCTGAGAGGAACCGGGCGGTGGGGGCACACACCTTTATCCCAGCACTCAGGAGGCAGAGGTAGGCGGATCTCTGTGAATTCAAGGCCAGCTCAGGCTACCAAGTGAGTCCCAGGAAAGGTACAAAGCTACACAGAGAAACCCTGTCTCAAAGAGAGAGAGAGAGAGAGAGACAGAGAGAGAGACAGAGACAGAGACAGACAGAGAGAGAGAGAGAGAGAGAGAGAGAGAGAGAGAGAGAGAAGCCTGAGGGGTTCTTTCCAGAGATTCTGCTTAGATGAAACTGGAGTGATTTGGGGTTGGGGGTGATGCAGGGTTTCTCCATGAAGACCAGGTTGCCCTTGAACTCACAGAGTTCTGCCTGCTTTGGCTAAGATTAAGGTGTGTGCTACCACACAGCCTCAAATCCAGGATTTTTCAATGCAGAAAAGAATTTCAGGATGAGTTGGTGCGAAGTGAGTTGGAGTTTGTGAAGGAGAGATTTTGTTTACGCAGACTTCAGTTCAGGCATCAGGAGAAAGGCACTCAAGGAGAGGACGGCGGCGACCACGTGTGGGTCTGCGCTTCTCAGGAACTGCAGTTAAGTGGCTCAGTCACAACTGCATGGTGATTTTAGAGGCTTTTGGAATTCCATTCTCCAAGGGTAAGGAAGGGTTCCTTCCTAACACACACACACACACACACACACACACACACACACACACACATACACACACCCATTTTAAAATATGATTATAGAATGGTTCATAAGATGTCGTGGATAGGATTGCAATCTGATAAGGTAAAACCCTGGGTCACAAAGGCTACGTATGCAAGGGAGCTAAGATATGTCTTTCACTAGATGGAGTTTCTCATGAAATAACTAGGAAATTGTAGGTTTGCAGCTAGGGAAGGAGGAAGGTTGTATAATGGGATTAATCCACGGAGTCTATTTAATGAGCAAGGGAATTTTTGGGGGATTAACTCACAACCACAGGAGATTTATTGTAGGGTCCGGGAAAGTTGAGCTATGTCCCACGCTGATCTGCCTGGTCCAAGATCTCAGCACCCAAAACCACAAGGTAGCAAAAAGAGAGAGTGTATAGCAGCATCCCAGGTCTTAAGGGTCCCCCAGTGGCCACGCCCCAGGGGCATGTGCCTCAAGGTCATAGGCAGGTGTAACAGCTACCTGCTACCTCACTAGGGGCGGTGCTTCCGGGCATGGCTCAGTCACCCACCACAGTTGTTATTTGTTTAGTTCTTAAGTATGGTGCATCCACATTTTAGTGCTGTGGGATGGTCTGCATGTCAAGTGTGTTGCTGATTGGTCAATAAATAAATCACTGATTGGCCAGTGGCAGGCAGGAAGTATAGGCGGGACAAGGAGGAGAATAAAGCTGGGAAGTGGAAGGCTGAGTCAGAGACACTGCCAGCCGCCACGATGACAAATAGCATGTGAAGATGCCAGTAAGCTATGAGCCATGTGGCAAGGTATAGATTTATAGAAATGGATTAATTTAAGCTGTAAGAACAGTTAGCAAGAAGCCTGGTACAGCCATACAGTTTGTAAGCAATATAAGTCTCTGTGCTTACTTGGTTGGGTCTAAGCGGCTGTGGGACTGGCAGGTGAGAGAGATTTGTCCTGACTGTGGGCCAGGCAGGAAAACTCTAGCTACACACATTTTAACATTCTTTTTTTGGGTAACAAAAACAATCTCACAGAATTTATTATTACATGATAATAACATAAGAGCCCCAAAAACAATATGAATGTTTCAGACTGTGTTCCCATCAGAAGACACCTTTAAAAACACCGTATGCCTTCTCAATGCCTCCTGTCCTTGACCATTTCTAGTTGGAAACACTTTGGAGCAGAGTAGTATTTCCTTTTAGCACGATCCACCCCAGTTGAGTCCTTGACTTTGTTTTATAGTAAATCTCATCTGCATCGTCTAATACGAGGTTCGTGGATGCAGCAAAGTCCCTACCACCACACTCTACCCGAATAGTCACTTGCTTACAACCACACTGGAACCTGAGATCTGCCTTCGAGTATCTGAAGATGAGGATGAGATTGACCGTCTGCGCCATCATCGGCCTGTGCACTTTCTGGCCCTGGCCGAGGTATGCTATGGTGGAAGTCACAAAGACTACACAAGAGGGGAGGTAGCCTCAGAAAGTGACTTCCAGAACTATCTTAAAATTCTCCCCCCCCCCCCCCAAGACCAGGCTGGCCTCGAACTCCCAGATATCTGCCTGGCTCTGCCTCCCAATTGCTAGAATTAAAGGCTTGTACCACCACCGCCCAGACTTAAAACTCGTATTTGATATATCTCTACAGACTAACTTCACAACAGATGTTAATTGTGATGGAATTCTTAACTCTCAGCTGGTGCGGGACTTCAGCTCCAGGCTAGCACCCTTCCCATGACCCCTTAAACTTCCTTCTTTCCATCCTGCCTCAGGGTGACCCAGGACTCTGCAAAGTGGACCTCTCCAAGGTTCTACTCCAGGTTTCCTTCCCACACTGGACGCCAATGAGAATAAGCAAAAAATGATTTCAGCCGGGCGGTGGTGGCGCACGCCTTTAATCCCAGCACTCGGGAGGCAGAGCCAGGCGGATCTCTGTGAGTTCGAGGCCAGCCTGGGCTACCAAGTGAGTCCCAGGAAAGGCACAAAGCTACACAGAGAAACCCTGTCTCAAAAAAACAAAAAAAAAAAAAATGATTTCAAAGTATTTTACTATTTCACGATGAAGATCACAAAGGCATTATAAAGGGCTTCATGCCTGAGAACCACTACCTGCAGGCAAGACGCTTCAGCAGGCAAAGGTGCTTTCTGAGGACCTGAATTTGATTCCTGGGACCCACCAGTGGAGGGAGGGAGCTAGAGAACAAATGATCTTTGGGCCACACAATAACTGGGGTACAGTGCCTCCATAAATGTATTTATATGTAAACATATATAAATGTATATATATAAAAACAAATAAAATAATTAAGTAACTAAACAAATGCATGGGATAAAAAACCGAGACCCAGCATTCAAAGTCTGGAAATTGCGATGATAGCTGGATAATAGTGTGAATATAATTAACAATCGATTGCACACCAAAAATGTGTATACACACACACATATGTATATATATATATATATATATATATATATATATATATATATATAATCACTTATAAAAAGTTTTGAGGTAGGTGAAGAAAGTCAAGGCTCCGACACCCCGTCGCACAGGTCAAACCTCGGTTCTCGCGCCCACTCCTAGTGAATCTCAGTTCCTTCCCTGAGGACCACCTCCTCGCTCCTCAACCTCAGCCTCTCTGCTAGTAAAAACGGGGTGGCTGCAGAGATGACCTTTGGAGCTCCGCGGAGTACAGTTTCCGGAGTGCGCCAAGTTCAAGGTGGCGTTCCCAAGCCACGCTCCGGGTGCAACAGGCGCTTCCAGCAGCGCCGCGGGGTCTTAGGCTCCGGGTCCGGTCTCCCGGAGCGCTGAGCTTGCACGCCGCGCGCCTGCGCAGTGGTCTCGGGCCGCGGTCCCAGGCTAGGGAGGCGGCCGAGGGCGGGTACACGTGGGGCTCTGCTGACCGTTGCCCCCTCCGCCCGTACCCAGGGACAGCTCCCTCACCGCCTCGCCTCCCCCCCCTCCCCGGCTCCGATCACATCTCCACAGCGCAGCCGGGGAGGGGAGGAGCCCTCCAGCGCGGAACCGGGGCTCTCTGCTCGGCCCGCCCTGAGGGGCGTGGGAGGGCGGGGCCGCGGACTTCGGACTCCTGCCCCCGGCGCTCGGCTTTCCCTGACGCCTTCAGCTATCCCTGGCCAAAGGGAGCCATGTCCGCGCTACTGGGGCTCCGGCCCGAGGTGCAGGACACCTGCACCTCGCTGGGGCTGATGCTGTTGGTCGTGCTGCTCATGGGGCTGGCCCGCGTGATCGCCCGGCAGCAGCTGCACAGGCCCACGGCCCACGCCTTCGTCCTGGAGTTTCTAGCCACCTTCCAGCTCTGCTGCTGCACCCATGAGCTCCAACTGCTGAGCGAGCAGGACCCCTCGCAACCCACCTGGACGCTGACACTGATTTACTTCTTCTCCTTGGTGCACGGCCTGACCCTGGTGGGCACAGCTAGCAACCCGTGCGGCGTGATGATGCAGATGATTCTGGGGGGTATGTCCCCCGAGACGGGTGCCATGAGGTTGTTGGCTCAGCTGGTTAGCGCCCTATGCAGCAGGTACTGCATAAGCGCCCTGTGGAGCCTGAGTCTGACCAAGTACCACTTCAACGAGAGGAGCTTAGCTTGCAAGAATCCCATCCACACGGACATGTCCAAAGCGATCATCACAGAGGCCATCTGCTCCTTTATTTTCCACAGCGCTCTACTGCACTTCCAGGAGGTCCGAACCAAGCTTCGCATCCACCTGCTGGCTGCACTCATCACCTTTTTGGCCTATGCAGGTTGGTCATTCCCACAAAACACTAGACAGTCCCGAGCCTCTGTGACCCGAGGTTCCAACTTCTTTACCTATACAGTCGAGTCCCCTACTCCAATAGGATGGAAATACTTACACCCTCCCCGGGGCCCCTTACTATTCTAACCATCTCGCAGCCAGTGCCTAGCAGTTGGAGCCAACATCCAGATCTTCATTCAGTGCTCTTTTGAACACCCAGAGAAAGCAGACACTCCGGTGCCGAAACTAAGATCTTGTTAGATTACTGCCAAGGGCTTAGATAGCCTGCAAAGGAGCTGTTTTTATGTCAGAAAGGCAGCTTATCAGTTTCGGCTCCCATGCCAAGCTGGTATAGATTGCTTTTGACACCCTTACTGAAAAATGATCCCGTCTTAAAGTTCCTTCCAGCTTCAAGTGCATGATTGGTTTGTAGTTAACAGTGGGGAGTCGACATTCTGTAGCTGCTTTTCCTACAAATTACTTGTCATATCTCCTTAGGTTGCGTTGCACATGAATTTTTAAGTAGCCTATCATGAAAGGTGTGTTTCAAAATTAAAATGTGCTTAAAGATGCTCTTTAAAAACAAATAATTCTTAGCTAGGTGTGGTGGCACATGCCTTTAATCCCAGCGCTCGGGAGGCAGGTGGATAATGGTAAATTTAAGGCCAGACAGTACTAAATTCTGACACTCTGTGTAAGGAAAACAAAACAAAACAAAAACCAGAGACAATCTCCTGAAGTCTTATTTACTTATTTACCTTGGCAAACCTCAGCTGCAAGAGGAATTCAAAAATTGTTGAATGATAAAATGTGCCTTATTGTATCATTTTTTATTTTTATTTTTAATTTTTTTTTTGTTTTTTTTTTTTTGAGACAGGGTTTCTCCGTGTAGTTTTGGTCCCTGTCCTGGATCTCGCTCTGTAGACCAGGCTGGCCTCGAACTCACAGCCACCACCGCCCAGCTTTACTGTGTCATTTAAAATAATGAAATACTTTACTAGGATTATAGTGGAATTATAAAATGTTTTAGAGGCATGGATATAATAAAGGAAACTTATAGTAATAGTTTATCTTCTACCCATTCAAAGTGAAACTATGGTAATGTAGCTCAGTGGTAAAGAGCTCTTCCTAGCATTCATTAGGTTCTGGGTTCAGTCCCTGGGGTGACAAACAAAATTCCCTGAAACTGAGTAGAAGTATACTTCAAATGCATGCTTGACTTCCTAAGGGAACATGAAAGACTACACAATTTTCCCTTCTTTGAATCTAGTACTAGTTTTTGAGTAGACACATGAAAACACATTGTGCGGGGTAACAGAAGAGGGCCCGTGCATTTCTAGAGGCCAGGGAGGAGTTTCAGCTAAAGCAGGAACACTGCTCTTCATGCGCAGTAGGATGCCACAGTGCAGTTTGTATTTGTCAATCAAAGCAGCAAAGAGCTGGGCAGCTGATTCATGCCTGTGGTCCCAGTACTGGAGAGGTAGAGGCAGGAGGGTTCCGGTCATCTTCTGCTAATGCTGAGTTTGAGGCCAGCCTGGGCTACATGAAACCCTGTCTCTAAAAACAAAAAACAAAAAATTGAGATTGTTTTATAATTTAAAAAGAAAAAGAAAACATTAATGACACCTGGATCCTTCTCACCTCGAATTACTCCTCCGGCGTCTGTTGTGAAGTTGCTGTTCTTCCTGTAATTTGTGCTTTTAGTTAGGATTCCATAAATAATGTATATACTATTAACTCTTCCTGGGCTCAGAATGTTGTTCAAAGGTAGAACACTTGCATATGCGCGTGGCCCTGGTCTCACCCAAGGGGTAAAAATGCCATTCCAAAGGGCAGCAAGGTGACACCTGAAGTCATTCATAAGAGAAAAGCGAGCGGAGAAGGACTCTATAATGTCAGTTGAAGGCATCTGAAACTCTGCCAGGTTCTTGAAATGTGAATACTCGGGGGTAAACCAGTCATCAGAGGTTCTCAACAATCTTTTCAAATCACTGGAGGAGTTTTAAAAATATGCCCACCTGGTGCAACTATTAGAATCTTAACTGCTCTGGGAAGGAGCCTGGGCGGTGGCATAGTGTAACTTTCTCCAGGTGATCCCGCTGTGAAAACACGGTTGGGAACACTGTTGTAGAGTCCAGACCTGCCTTGTCCAGCTCAGTGGCCACCAGCCCCACCTCCCTATTTAGATGAATGCTTCAGCACTTCCCAGGCAGGAGACACATGTCGCATTCACTCCTCACATTGTACTGTAGCTGGTGACTACAGTACTGGGCAGGGCTTGGGACTACAGGGGTGGAGCCAAATACACAGTCAGTTATAAAGCTACATGAATTCACAATCTATTACATATGTATCTTTTCCCCACTGTCTTCCTACCAATATAAGGGAGATGAGTACCCCCTGGGTATCTGCTATAGACCAAATCACTTTACTAAGGGATTTATAAGTGATCTTAATTCTTACAATTATCTGTGGATGAGCACATTATTATTTTTCCCATGTGAAGTAAAGCAAGTGACACTCATGAGAAATGTCGTGCCTCAGGTTACAGACAGTCTAGTCTGGAACCAGGGCTCACACTGCTGAGTGTCACTTTAACACTCATGTCATTATCAGAATTTCTGTAGTGTGTTCAAGAGTTACAAAAGCACACACCATCACATACTACATGGCTATAAAAGAGAGTAAGTTCTGATGTATGCCACATAGATGAACTTTACATTAAGCAGAAGCCAGACACCAAAGGGCTAATACTATGTGACTCTACTTCCGGGAAATACACAAAACGGGCAAATTCAAAGACTAAGAAAGTGAATAGCGGTGACCAGAACAGGGGATGAGAAAAGGATGGGTGGGATGTGTTACTGAGTGGGTGCAGCAATGTGTTTGAAGCAATGAAAAGCTTGTTGAAAACTTTGGGTCAGGCATGGTGGTTCAGGCCTGTGACCCAGTACTTGGGAAGCTACCATGAGAGGATGATAAATTCAGATAAGCCTGGGCTACATAGTGAATTTGAGGCCAGCCTAGGCTACACAAGATCCTATCATAAACAGGATGGAAAAGAAGGCACTGGGAAAACTTTAGGGGCTGGAAGACGTTTGGGAAAAGACAGTGCTGATGTCCAAATGGCACTGTGAATACACAGACCAGCAAATGGCATGCTTTATGACATATGTGTGAGAATTTAAAATTCTTAATTATTACATGATTCTGTTGCCAATAAATTCTTAAACTCTGGATTAAACAGGTTTCTAATTTAAGGTCTTAGAGACATCGCTTTGCTCCTGTGTAGTGTGAAACTCCAAGAGGAGGGTGTGGAACAGGCTTGAGGTCCTTTTGTCCCAAGTGTGTAGCCCAAGAGAACCCACCTTGGAAATGGCCACGCTTAAGCTTATCATTCCTATCACTTTCCGTATGTAAGTCGTAACATTCCCCGGAGAATGGACCGCCTTGGACTAGTTGAATGTCTAATAGGGATTTGAGCAGCAGAGCTACAGGCTCCGAGAATTGTGTCTTCGTTGCTTAGTACCCATGTTTGTGGTTGGAAACGAGGCCTATGGCCCGGTGAATGCTAAACACATGCTTCACCCAGCACTCTGAATTGTCCTATGC
Organism: Peromyscus eremicus; assembly: GCF_949786415.1. Lineage (NCBI taxonomy): Eukaryota > Metazoa > Chordata > Mammalia > Rodentia > Cricetidae > Peromyscus > Peromyscus eremicus. Next base: position 102,652,193 of record NC_081416.1, read on the forward strand.
AAGCAGAGGCCACTGTCATTCCTGTAAGCAGAGCCATGAGCTAGCCTTTTTTTTTTTTTTTTTTTTTTAAAGATAGAGTCTTTTCTTGTTAGGTTGTTATCCAGGTTGCTCTCAAACTCAAAACTTAATTGATCCTTCCACCTCAGCTTCCTTTCTCTAAAAAAGTTACATTTATTTGTTTTGTATGTGTATGTGTGGGGTGGGGTATGAGTGGATACCATAGCACATATGCAGAGGTCTGAGGACAACTTGAGAGAATCAAATCTCCCCTCCCACCACGTGGGGTCCTCATGGTACTCAGGTTGCCAAGCAAGTACCTTAAGCTTCGGAGCCATCTTGATGGCCCCCACCTCTGCTTCCTGAACAGCTGGGATTCCAGGCATGCAACGCCAGGCCTGGAACTGTCGAACCAATGTTATTTTAAACATGTAAGTTGTCTTTATTGTTGTACTGTTTCTCATGTGTAGAATTTTAAATTCTACACTATCTATGACATAATGCCTGTGTCCCCTACATACGACAAGCTATGACTACAGATCAGGCATGCTTTCCAGAATCGAGGACTAGGACTCAGCATAGTATCACTGTACCGAGTAAACAGTCAGACTTTTGGACTAGCCTCCCCTCCCCGGCCCTCCCTGGAGAAACTGTGGTATTTTTACTTCATCCCATCGCTCCTTTTGGGTTTCTAGTATCCTTTCGGCCATGCCTGTAGGTGAGATTATTTGTCCGAAGAAAAAGGAACTAAGAGCTTTATACGTGTCCTCATTTAAAACAGGAACAAAATAAAATGGATACAATCACCAATTTACAAATACAGATTCGTTTCTGGACAGGGGAGATGGTTCAGTGGGTAAGGACGCTAGCCACCAAGCCTTACGACCTGAGTTTGATCCCTGGGACCCCCATGGTGGAAGACCCACCTTGAAAGCTGTCCTCTGACCACCACATAAATGCTGAGGTACTCAGGCGCATTCCCCTCACCAAATAAACACAAACAAACAAACAGAAAAGTAGTTTAAACAAAGGTCCCAAACTTTGTACCACACGGGTCTAATTTTGTAGTTAAGAGGCCAGGCTGAGTTGGGCTGTGTCCTTGGGTATGTGTGTCCTCAGTTTCCTGATCTTTAGGATGGATACCACTAGCTCAGCAGGTGTGAGGAATTGCATTTCCGACCTGCAGCTTCTTCCTGGCATGCAGCAAATGAGGAAATGCTGCTTTGGTCCTTATTCCTTTGCCCTGCAGTTTCCCGCGGATCTCCTGTACAACGGGACCATTTCTGCAGGATTGCTAATTGAGCTCACGTCTCCTTCAGTCAGCGGGGAAGCAAGAAGACAGCCCAACACAGCCACCAGCACCCTGAGGAGGAATTCCCTCCCGGCTAGAAGCACACCTGAGGCAGCACAGGGTCCCTGACTTCTCAGGAAGAGCTGGGCCGTGCGGCCTCAAAGGCCTGCGGCACGCCTGGCTTTACTTTTAAACTCTGAATTTTTAAGTTTTGCTTAATCCTTAAACTTTCTTGTCCATGACATCATTTGAGAAATGGAACCTAGAAAGCCACAGGGTGAATCGACCACTCTATGGCACCTAGCAGGCCTGTCTCCAGAGGAGCCCTCACCTGGCTTAAGATTGTGCCCTGCCCTTTTCCTATAGGACCATCTAAAAATACAAAGAAAAAACAAAACAAAACAAAACAAACCCTTTTCTCCATTCTAGCTTTCATTAATTTATTAAACATGTAGGTATTAATTTATGAAACCGAATCTAATGATTGTGTTCATGCAAACATAAAAGCATATCCTCTCCTCTTTTCCATGTTGTTTAGTGTTTATCTTGGAGATGTATGTTCATAGGAATTCTAATTTCTTCATAATAGTGCATTTATTCCAAATAAGTTTGTCTAACCACCTTTCTGGACATTTAGATTTCCCCAGGTCTTTGCTGTAAATGAACAACCTTGTATGTGTCTTCTTGTACATAACTATCAGTGTTACTCTAAGACAGAAGTTCTCATCTGGGGACATCTAGGCTATCTGAGGTTTTGATAGTTGCGAAGTTGTGAAGGGGTGGGCTACCAGCATCTAATGGAGAGGGACCAAAGATGTCACTAAATGTCCTGAAGTACACAGGACAGCCTCTAACACCAAGAATTATACAGTGAGGCCGGGCAGTGGTGGCGCACGCCTTTAATCCCAGCACTTGGGAGGCAGAGCCAGGCGGATCTCTGTGAGTTCGAGGCTAGCCTGGTCTACAGAGTGAGTTCCAGGACAGGCTCCAAAGCTACAGAGAAACCCTGTCTTAAAAAAAAAAAAAAAAAAAAAAAAAAAAAAAGAACTATACAGTGAAACAGCAAAATGCCCTGTTTGGGGCTTTTGTTAACACATAAGCCACAATTGATGTGGATGACTGGTTTTTTTTGGATTTTTTTTGTTTTTTGTTTTTCGAGACAGGGTTTCTCTGTGTAGCTTTGCGCCTTTCCTGGAACTCACTTGGTAGCCCAGGCTGGCCTCGAACTCACAGAGATCCGCCTGGCTCTGCCTCCCGAGTGCTGGGATTAAAGGCGTGTGCCACCACCGCTCGGCTATGGATGACTGTTTTAGTTACAGCTGTTGGTATGTAACAAACCATCTCCAAACTCTAAAAGTAATAATAATTATTTATTTCTCATGATTCTTTATACTTTCCATCCAGTTGTTTAACAATCTGTGTGTATGTGTGTGTGTGGGGGGTGTATGTGTGTGTGCACATGTGAAAACCCAGGCCATGTTGATGTCGTGTATACGCTTTCATTTTGGGGTGAGATGGGCCAACCCTCTGAGATCACTCGTGCAGCTAGTTCATTTCAGCAGGACGGTAGTGGGATCAAAAGCCTCTAAGAACCCTTGCTCACACCTGGCCACTGCTGCTTGTCATGGGGGGCACCTTGGTTCCCCTCCACGTAGGCTGTCATCCTCCAGCAGCCTAGACTACTATGTTCAGGTTCAGGGCATTGTTCCAAGAGAGCAGAAAAGTGGGGGTTGGAAACAACACAGCGATTCCGAATTCTGCACTCAGAACTCAGCATGACCTCTGCTGCACTTTGTCAACTCAGGTCACAGAGCCAACCCATATTTGAGGGATGTCCCGGTCCTAGGAGCAGTTCCCACAGCCTCTGAAGAGCTCTGGTGCTGTGAGGGTTGGAGACAGGGAAGTAGAACAGCTTGAGTGTTAGGACATAAGAGGTTTCATGATGTTGGACGTAAGCGTCTCCATCTGCCATGACCTGCTGTCCTGAAGCAAACGGTCAAGCTGTGAGGTCAATGGCTGGGGCATTTCTAATGACAAATGCCTTTAAAAGCCGCAGGGCATTTGTATGATCATAAGTCGTAACATTACAAAGAGCTAGAAGTCCTAATCTTTCTGCCCATGGTGTTTTTAACACAAAGGGGCTCAATTTACTTTTTGTTTCTGTGGAAACCAAAATGAGCGGCTGCCAATCCAACAATTCTCTTGAATGCTAAGGGTAGCCAAATCTCATTCGGTTTAGCATTCCAGGGTGACTGTTCAAGAATGATTCTGATGTCCTCAGATGACATCCTGAGGACATGCTAGGCACCACTAGCAATTGTGCTGTCAGGCTGGTATGCTAGAGAAAACCTCAGCCATTTGGTGAATGTAGTCCATCGCTCAATGGCTTCCTCTCAACACCGCTGATCTTGGCCTGGGAATCAATCGCATTGGGTAAGTCCCAGGAAAGGCTCCTAATTCCCAGCTCCACTTGACCCTATTTCATCAAGACAGTTGACATGCTACAATGGAAGGCTATGTCCCTGTCAAACTCCATGTGAGTGAAGAAGCCTCCACTTGGAAGAAAAAGCAGAAATCTTGGGGCACTCCGAGGGTATTGGCAAACACACTGCCACAGCTCTTCAGAGTAGTGTTGGCCATACAGCCTTCCTTCCCTTGTGGGCTGTGTGGTCAGAACCATAAACCCCTAGGCTCTGTAGAGCTGAACATGAGTCTACTCCACTGATGGACTTCCTGCTTTCTACCCAGTCACTTATGCTTTGTGTGTATGTGTGTGTGTGTCCATCCTTGTATATGCGAGAAGCCGCCAGAGGATGTTGAATGTATTTGCATCACTTTCCACCCTATTTCCTTGAGTCAGGGTCTCGCATTATATCTGAAGGGGGCCATTTTTGCTAGGCTGGCTGGCCACCAAGCTTCCAGGAAGCCTCCTGTCTTCACCCCACAATGCTGCAGTTATGAGCACATCTGAGGACTTGAACTCAGGTCTTCCTTCATACTCAGACAGCAAGCACTCTGGCCCTCATTTCTTAATTTTTATAACTGCTTTCTTGAGTCCTGCCGTTCAGTCACTTAGGGACTCTGCTGATGAGTAAAGATGGATCTAATAGTAATGCTTTGGTCTATTTTCCTTTCCATTTTTAATACAAAGGCTTGTGTGTACTCAGGAGGGTCCTGGGCTACTGGGCTACTGTACTCATTTTAACTTGGTTTTCTCTTTAATGTCTCTTCCCTCTGTTGCCATCACAGGAGGGAGCCTCACGGGGGCGCTGTTCAACCCAGCTCTGGCGCTCTCTCTGCACTTCCCCTGCTTTGATGAGAACTTCTATCAGTTTTTTGTAGTATACTGGCTTGCCCCTTCTCTAGGTAAGTGTAGTTCTATTTATTCTAGGTTAGGATATTAAAAATTAATTTATGTTGTGTACGGTGTTTTGCATGCATGGGTGTACTGTTTGTGTGCCTAGTGCCCTTGGATCCCCAGGAACTGGAATTACGGATGGGTGTGAGCTGCCATGTGGGTGCTGGAACTTTAAACCAATTGCTCTGAAGAGCAACCAGTGCTCCTAACTGATAAGCCATCTCTCCAGCCAAGGTTAAATAATGTAAAATATCATATTTTAAAATACGATGATGTATGAGCCGGGAGTGGTGGGGCACGCCTTTAATCCCAGCACTCGGGAGGCAGAGGCAGGCGGATCTCTGTGAGTTTGAGGCCAGCTGTTATGCCCAGATCGAGGAGACCCCCAAAAGACCACCACAGAGACCAAATTCCACATGTAAAAGCAAAGAGCCTTTATTTTCAAGCTCTGAGCTTGGTCCCTCTGTCTGTCTGACACAGCGGTGAGAGCAGAGAGCCCTGAGCTCAGGCAGGGTGGGGTTTTTATCAAAGCAGAGGTTGGGGTGAGGGGATTTCCAGGGTTCAGGACCCTGATTGGCTGACATTTGTCTAGGGGTATCTATAAAACAAAAATAGGTGTGTGCTAGACTCAGGGACATCTGTCCCCCTTATCTAATGGTTGGAATGTTTGGGATGTCAGGTACTTCCTCACCCCTGGGTGGATCCCTGGGTGGTGTCAGCTTATGGCTTTTCCTGGATCTGGGTGTTGCCTGCCAGCAAGCCTGTCACAGAAGCTGTGTCTAGGCCCCTAAGCCTGTCATGGCAGCTGTGTGATCAGCTGTCTTGGGGCCCTTCCACACCAGCCTGGTCTACAAAGCAAGTTCCAGAACAGCCAGAGATGTTACACAGAAAAACCCTGTCTCGAAAAACTAAAAAAAAATAAATAAAAACAAAAACAAAAAACCCAACATTCAAGAAAGTTATACTGTCAATTTCTAAAGCCAGAGAAGAGACAAAAAGAAAAAAGAAAAAGAAGGAAAATAAAACAACTTAGTTAACGTGCTTGAAAAGCATTTCTATTTTGTGCAGTGTCCTTTGAAGCTGTGTGTGCAGGTACACTCGCCTGTGTGTATGTGTGGAGGCTAGAGGAGGTTTGGGGGGCTATCCCTCTCTACTTATTTGTTTGTTTGTTTTTCGAGACAGGGTTTCTCTGTGTAGTTTTGGTGCCTGTCCTGGATCTCGCTCTGTAGACCAGGTTGGCCTTGACCTCACAGCCTGGCTCTGCCTCCCAGGTGACGGGATTATTTTTAAGACAGGGTTTTTCACTGAACCTGGTGCTCTCTTGTTTTAGCTAGACTGGCTGGCCATCGAGCTCAGTGTCTATCCATCTCTGTCCCTACTTCCAAGTGCTGAGCTTACAAGGCACATGCTGCCACACCCAACTTCTATGTGGGTGCCTGGGATCCAAACTCAGGTTCACGATCACACAGCAAGCGCCATCTACTGAGCCAACTCCCCAGCTCCTAATACTGTGTTTTCAAAGGGGGCTGCAGATATAGTTTAGTGCTTCCCTACTAGGAGGGGGCAGTAAAGGGTTGTTACTTCCATCCAAAATTAATCTTTAGCTGGGCCTGATGTGCAGCCTCAAATTCTAGTTACTCAGGAGGCTGAGGCAGGAGGATTGCAAGTCTAAGGCCTGCTTGGGCTACAAAGCAATTTTAAGTCCAGCCTGGACAACTTACGGAGGCTGTCCCAAAATACAATGTAGAAACAGGATGAGGATACAGCCCAGTGGTGAACTCACCTAGCACGTGCGAGTCCTTGGGT